>NC_134680.1:4634791-4952500 GCF_024713945.1 Dermatophagoides farinae | reverse complement strand
CTAGACGTTGTTGGCTTTCCTGATTTTATCGTTTTAGCTGTACTTTCGTGCCAAATATTGTCCAAATTATCAACTTCTTGATCATAAATTGTACGAATTGTTTCCATTTCCAATAATTGTTCAAATTTTTCTTTCTTATATGCCTCCATTGCTTTCATTTCAGGTGTAGTGGTTATTCGATAATAAATTTTTCTACCGCCCCATATTATTATTACGATTATAAAAATTCCAGCTATTGCAATACCAGCGTATGTAGCATATTCTTTCCATTTATCTTTATCATCTATATTGCATGCATCATTCTTTATAATCGGTTTACATGATTTATCAAACAATCGTCTTGTTTCTCGTTCATTTTGATTGGAATATTCTGAATCACAAATGGATAAAACTTTTATTTCACAATTTAATACATCGTAAACAAAACAACAAAAATTTAAAGTTTCGGTATACTGTATAATTGAGAGAAAGAGAGAAAAGAAACAAAAATTCCATTCATAGTAATAATTCAACAACAACAACATCATATTACTTACATATTGATCTACAGTAATTTGCCATTTTTTCAATGAATTCAATTGACATGATTGATAATTTTGTTCAATTGTTCGATATTCGGATATTTTTTTGCATTTATTCGGAATACCATATATCGTTTTATATGGTATGATTATTTGATCAATAGAAATGTCATCATAGTTTCGGTTTTGTTGTAATGCATTCACAAACAACATTGATGATGGTGATTGTAATAATAATATGATTGCTGTTAACCGTAACGATAATAAATGGCCGAATGAAAATTGTTTGATGATCATTTTTATCGGCCAATTTCAACGATATAATACATACAATCTAGCTTATTGTGAAAACGAATCGCTTATATATCACTATTGATTTAATTAACAAGAAATTGATTAAATTTTCAATTATTTAAATATATCCATATAATTGAAATTTCAATTTAATTAGTAATGTGGAAAAAAAATGTTTGTTAATAAAATATCTGCAATGATAATACAATAAATGTAATAGTGAATAGGAATGAATCAAAAAGAAATACAAAATCAACATGACAAATATCGTAAAGATTAATATGAAAATCATTTAAATATTCATAATAGAATTCAATACAACGTGAATTATGGCTACAATAAAAACTTTTCATCGATGAATAACCACCACCATTATTCAATAGACAATTAAACTGTCTATATTGATAACATTGGCCACAACATTGAAATTGTTTTGTTTGAATAATTTCGATAATTTTTTCGATTAATTGAACAATTTGCCAGTCCATATGTAAAACAAAGGCAAGATAATTCCAAAATGTTAATAATGATATGAATGATAATAGAAATTCGTTTCCTTTTAGATGCCAGAAAAATAATGTAATCAAATCTAAATGAAATGAAATCAAACAGAATAATAATAATGGCGATAATATCCGTGAGAAATGACGATTCATCATGGCCAATCGTTTAATTTCCATACATTGTTTTTGTTGTTCATCAACAACATTATTCTTATTCATTTTCATCGTTAATTTCAATGATTCAATTGTTGCATATTTAACATACGCCATTATAAACAATGGCATAACAAATGAAGTATCAATACAATGACAAATGAATATAATGAAAATAGTTTCGAAAAAATTTGTACCATATCCAAAACAGATGTAATATAATTCTTTAAATAAAAGTGGTGCCATTATCAATAATGTTTTGCCATACATAATGAATAAATGATATTTATGACGATAAATACGTTGAAATATCGTTGATGACATTGATCGGACAATTGAACGCATATAAAAATATTGATAAATTGTTATGAACAACCACATTATTTGACCATAGTGATTGGAAAACATTGCGATGAAATTATTTAAATTTTTATATTCTTTATTCGATGTATCCACCAAAACATCCCATGATGTATAATTTGTAATGACAAATGTATAGAATATAATTCCATTGATAATCAAATTGATCATCACATTGATTATTGATTGCCAATCGTACCATTTTAATGGTTTCATTTGTATACCAGTATATCTATGTGTTCAGAATATTGAAATTTTAAAATTTTTTTTTTCATTTAAAAATTTAATTTCACACTTACCCAATACTATTGGTAAACAAATTGAGTAGATAATTTTTTTCTTCATCCATTACATTCATAATTCTTTTTCGCTTGGATTCAACATTCAACATTCAGCAGCAGCAACAGCAGCAGATGATGTAACTTTTTTTCCATCATCAAATGAAAAGATCCATTTTTCTTGTTTATGAAAAAAATTCCAAATAAAGTCATTTGACAAAATAATATTGAAATTAATTAATTAATTGTATTTGTTCAATATATTGATCTGCAAAAAAAAACAATAGAAAAATTGATTAGATAATTGATCGGAACAAAAAAAAACAAGTAGAATTTGTCGATTCGTTTTCATAATTAAAGAATCGTTATATTACAATAGAATGGTGGCTGTTTCTCGTGATGAAGAATAAATATTCATTACTGTTTACCAATTTGGATATTTGTGTATAGTTCGATAGATGGCAACAATGATGTATTATCAATCAAAATTTTTTTTTTATTTGTTGTCCAAATTGTGCAATAAATAATTTGTGTGTTTAATTAATTTTACAATGTTTGTAATGATAATATTATAAATGATATGGCGAATAAACATGAATCAAACATGAATACAAAATTCAAATGAAAAATATCAAAAACATTCATATGAAAATCTTCTGAATATTGATTATAGAATTCAATACAATGTGCAATTTGGCTACAATAAAAACTATTGATAGGCGATAAAATTTGTCCATCATCTTCCAAACGAAAACGATTAAGCAATCTATATTGATGACATTGACCACAACATTTGAATTGGCTATTGGTGGTAACATTTTTGATGATTTTTTCAAGTAATTTTTCAATTCGATCATCCAAAAATACAATATATGCAAAATAATTCCAAAATGATGTCAATGTTAAAAAGGTGAAAAAAAATCGTGATCGTTTCAGTTGCCAGAAAAAGAATGTAATCATATCCAAATTGTATGTTATTACATATAATAATAATAATGGTGATAACATTCGTGAGAAATATCGATTCATCACTGCCAATTGTTTGATTTCCATACGTTTAATTCGTTCATTGTCCAATTGTTTCTTGATCCATTTCGATGATTTACGACGACCATGATGATGTTGTACATCATCTGCATCAATGGTTGTAATCGATTTCAATGATACAATGGTTGCATATTTAACATAAGGTCATAATCATCATTGGAACAAGGAATTGATTATTAATACAATATCTAATGAGTACCGAATACAAAGTTTCAAATATATTCGATTTGATTCCAAAAAATATTGCATAAAATTCATTTATTGTAACTGGTGCCATTATTATTGATGTTATACTAGAAATTGTAAATAAATGATATTTATGACGATAAATACGTTGAAATATCGATGATGACATTGATTGTACAATTGAACGTAAATAAATATAATGATAAATTGTTATAAATAGCCAAAATATTTGACAATAATAAGTGGAAAATATTAAAATGAAATTATGGAATTTTCTATTATCATAATAATTTGAATTTTCCAATACAATTTCCCATTCAAAATAACGTTTTATGACATATGAATAGAATATGATTCCATTGAGTGTTAAATTGATTATTGCATTGATTATTGATTTTAAACTTGAAAATTGTAATGTTTTCATTTGTGCGCCAAAATATCTATCCGGGTATGATGGAAATTTTTTTTTTAAATGAAATTCATAAGTTCCAATTGCAAACAAAAAAAAATACTTACCCAGATGTAATGAATTGCCATTTGAGTAGATAATTTTTTTCATCATCATCATCATCATTATTGTCGATCATTTTGTCTTGCAATTTTGTATTGAACAATATCCATGAATCTTTCATAGCCCATAGAAAACGATTCATATTTCTCGTCGTTCAAGAATTTAGTAATGACACAGATGATAAATATTTCGAATATTGAATGAAATTAATTCTTCTTTCATTGCTCATTTCAAAAAAGGAGACTAACAACCTGGAACACTTGACAACTGAATGTGTGTGTGTGTGTGTGTTTGTTTTATCATCAAGATCTTTTCAATAAAATTGACAAATAAAAACATGTCGTCGAAAAAAAATTATCAAATTTATTTTTTCAATCAATAATAATTAATCAATTAATTAATAACAATAACAATCAACATTCAAATATTATTTCAGTCGATAAAAGTAAATTATTCCCCTCCACCTTTCATTTTTTTTCTCTATAGAACAATATCAATCGATTGTGAAAACAAAAAAAAATCGAATAAAAAAAAATTTTTTTATACACACCTAGATTGATGATCATCATCAATTGTTAATACAAAGTTTGTGATAATATAATAAATGTAGATAAAAAAAGCCATGAATCCATTATAAACAGGAAATCGATACGTCTTATGTGGAAAAGATTCATATGAAAATCTATTCGATATATACGATATCCTTCGATGATTCGAATATTATCGCTACAATATAGACTTTGTTTCAATCGTATCATTGATTGATAATGATAATTTTTAAAATATTTACGTTGATCATATATAATATTGAATCGATATTGATTATGATGATGATGATGATGATGATGATGATAACAATGGCCACAACATTTTAAACGATCATTAATCATTTCATCAATAATATTGGTAATAATACGATCGATTGATAAATCCAGATAGATCAAATATGAAAGATAACACCAAGATGTAATTGTATAGATAAAAACATGTGAAAAATGTAAATCTAATGGTATCCAAAAAAATACGGCTACAATATCAAGACTACTGGATATTAAACAAGCCATAAATATTGGCGAAAGAATGTCGGCAAATTTTCTATTCAGATGGGCCAATTTTTTTATTTCATCAAGATTGATTTTTTTACGTAACAAATTATTACAATTTCGATGTGGCCGTATCGACATACGTTGTAATCGTTTTAATGTTGCATATTTAACATAATTAATTAAGAATAATGGTAGAAAATAGCAAAGATTTACACAATAAATTTTTATTTGTAATATTGCCATTTTTAATGGATTTTGAGCATCGTAAATCATTTCAATTTGTTCATAGATATAAGGTCCAAGAAATGTGGCCATTGTAACGATTACAATCATCGAATGTCGTTTTGAATGATAAATTCTTTGAAATGATTTTTGACCCAATAAACGTACAATATGTTTACCATTCATGTATTGATAAATGGTTACAAATAACCATAATAATGGTGCATAAGAATTGGTGGCAATTGAAACAAAATGATTAAAATTACGATATGTTTGATTCAATTCACCGGGGTCAGTATTCCAGCCAAATTCACGTAGTATAACAAAATTTATAAATATTATTAAATTGATAATGATATTGATAGCCATATTTATTATACATTTCCAATCGGTTATTTTGATCGGTTTTAATTGTATTCCAGAAAATCTATATGTTATGAATAGTAAATTTTGTTTTTCAGTCATTTGTCTGTTTTTTTTTCGTGAATTAAAAATAACAAAAAAAATACACTTACCCTATGACATTGAAAAGCCAATCGAGAAGATAATTTTTCATTTCTACTTTTCTTTATTTTTTTCGATTTTCAATTGTCAAACAGATCCACATCATCTCATCATCGGATAAATGATAATAACAGTAAAAAACAATAACAACAACAACACAATTTTGTCAACTAAAAATAACAAAATTGTTCGCTTTCATTTTTTTTTTTTTTTTTGGTCATGACAAATTTTGTTTCATTGATCTACTACAATTGATGATATGTCATTGGATATAACAGTACTGTGGTGGATAATAGAATAGTCATGTATATATTATAATCAATATCGGTTTTTTTTCTTTTGTATCGATATTATTGAAGGTTATTTATTCGAATCGATTGGTCGAATTTTGATGGGCTGTTCATTCATCTTATAGTCTATATTGATTGTTAAATTCTTGCGAAATTCTACTGAATTTCATTAAAAGTTCAACATAGATCGTTCATATTGTTCTATAGAATTCAATTTGTATTTTTAATACCATGTTTGAATAATGGAATTATCACGAAAAAAAAGATGAATTCATCGAAAATGCCAAAAAAAACAGTGAAAATAATCAGGTTTGAAGTGATATAACAACAAATATTAAAATGAATAAAAATGAATCTAATATGAATTGATAATCTATACGACAAAAATCGTAGATATTCATGTAAAAATCCTCTTCATATTGCCGATAACATTCAATTATTCGTTGTTTTTGTTTACAAAAATACATTTTCTTGTGGATATTTTCAAATTTCACCATTCGATTATCATTGCAACAATGGCCACAGCATTCAAAAAGATTATTTTCAAGTAAATTTGTTGAAGTTTTTTGAAATATTTGTATGATTTGGTTATCCAAACAAACAAGATATGCTATATAAAACCAAGTGGTTAATGATGCAAAAAATAATCGAATAAAATCCCATCCACCATCTGTGAACCACATGAACAAGACAATCATATCTAACGATGAACTGAACAAAAATATCAAAAACATTGGTGATAAAAGTGTCGATATTTTTCGATTCAAAGTGGCCATTTCACCAATTTTTTTGATTATTGTTTTAACATTTTTTTCTTCAGATCTTGTGGCTGATATTGTTTTCAACATTTCTATTGTAGCAAATTTAACATAATTCAATATAAAAAGAGTAATGTAATATGACACACAAATATAATAATCGATGAATATTTTTAAAATAAGTGTCCAAAATTTAGTTTGATTCTCGATATATGTTGTTGGATTGAATAGAATAAATTCCACCTGATCTAGAAAAATAATCAATACAATGATTGCCATCACATGTAATGATTTATTTCGTGAACGATAAATATTTTTAAATGATTCGGAATCCATCAAACAAAATACTGATGGTCCAATACGATAAAATACAATAGAAATGATTATGAGTGATGCCTGTAAATAATGATTGGCAAATAAGGCCATAAAATTATTTAAACTTTTTGTTGTTTTCTGTGAATTGTTTATATTATCATAATTCCAAAATGGTATATACAATATATTGAAATATAAATTGGCAATGATACTGATCATGATGTTCATTATTGTTTGGATAAAACTATTTCGATTACGATAATCAATCGGTTTTAATTGAATACCAATATTGCTGTGATTGTTGAAAAATTGGAAAAAAAATTCGAATTAATTTTGAAAATATATTTCTGTCAACCATTATTGCTTACCCGAACAGAATAATGAACCAATTGAGCAGATGATTTTCATCATTATTATTTGAAAAATAATTTTTGAATAACATTTTTTTTCCAGTAATAATCCAGAATTTCCTCGATGATTAAAACATTAAAAATGAATGGTATTTTTCTTCATTTTATTTTCGTTCGAATATTCGTTTGATGTAGCCTTTATAACCTTGAAAGTTTCTTTTTTTTCTATATATTCTATTATGTTTCGATGACAACAATAAAAAAACAACAAAATTTTCATTAATTAATTAATTAATCAATTAATCATCATCTGATCTTATTGATCTGTTATAATGCCTAATGCCTAATATGCGTATAATAGCCATCAATTCGGTAACGTCAATATATATTTAAAAATAACTATGTTTTATTCATGTAGTTATTCAAATGGACAATGAAAACAGTGAAAATAATCAGGTTTGAAGTGATATAACAACAAATATTAACATGAATAGAAATGAATCTAATATTAATTGATAATCTACTGGGCAAAAATCGTAGATATTCATTCGAAAATCTTCTTCATATAGCCGATAACATTCAATTATTCGTTGTTTTTGTTTACAGAAATATATTTTCTTGTTGATATATCCATATTCTACCATTCGATTATTATTACAACAATGGCCACAACATTCAAAAAGATTATTTTCAAGCAAATTTGTTGAAATTTTTTCAAATATTTGTATGATTTGGTTATCCAAACGAACAAGATATGCTATATAAAACCAAGTGGTTAATGACGCAAAAAATATTCGAATAAAATCCCATCCCATATTACTGAACCACATGAATAAGACAATCATATCGAACATTGTACTAATCAAAAATATGGAAAACATTGGTGATAGAATAGACGATATTTTTCGATTCAAAGTGGCCATTTCACCAATTTCTTTGATTATTGTTTCAATATTTTTTCGTTCAGATCTTGTGGCTGATATTGCTTTCAACATTTCTATTGTAGCAAATTTAACATAATTCAATGCCAAACCAGGGATAAAATAAGAGACACTAATATAATAATTGATGAAAAATTCAAAAATTATTGTTCTTAGTGTATGATTTTTCTTCAAATTTTGTGATCCATCAAATATTGTGAATCCTACAAAATTAACAGTTATCGTCGATAGCATAATTGCTAACACATGTATTGATTTTTTTCGAGAACGATAGATATTTTTGAATGGTGATAATGCCATCAAACGATTTAAAGATGGTCCAATACAATAGAATACTATTGGATTGATTATCAAGAATACATGTATATAATTATTACCAAATAAAGACATGAAGTTATTCAGGCTTTTTGCTGTTTTTTGAGAATTTTTTATGGCATCATAATCCCAAAATGAAACAGCTTTTTGATTATAATATAGAATTCCAATGACATTAATTAGGATATTCACCATTACTTGGATTAAACATTTTCGGTTACGATAATCAATCGGTTTCAGCTGGATCCCCAGATGGCTATGATTGAAAAATTTGGAATTAATTTTCACTAAATATTTTTCTTTTGTCATCGATCAGTTCTTACCCAAAAAAGAAAAGAAACCAATTGAGTAGATGATTTTCATCCTTATTAGTTGAAAAATAATTGTCAAACATACTGTATTCGTCCGGATTCTTCACTACGATTGCAGCATTCAAAATGAATGTTTTTCATTTTTAATATTGATATATAGCCACGACGAAATGTTTAGATTGAAGGTCTTTACATGTTATTTTTTCTTATTATGTTTCGATGACAACCTAAATTTTCATTGATTAATCAATCAATCAATCATCATTTATTGTTGTTGTTTAATTACAATATAACTTGATATAAACAATGAACAATTAGTGGAATAAAATGGCCATTTATTTGGCATAAATGATAAAAATTTAGTTGAAATTCTTGATTTAATTATTTCCGTATCATCACTAAGAAAAGCTCGTATGGATAAAACAATTGTTCGATTACTCGACTATATGCACTTACATATGCTGTATAAATAGTCAAATTGTACTCACTCACATTTCTTGGTGATGATTCAAAATCAAAAACAAATTCATTTCCGACAATGATTTTTAAATTTTTCCATTTTAATTTGTATATAAAGTAATTAATTGGTTACTTTTAATGACGATAATGTCATTTTGTAATTATTGCATGACAAACTTACGACGTCATCTACTGATCAATTTTGGTAATTATTATTGGAGAATCGATAAACGTTTCAACATTGTCCATAGATGTCCCTTGTTTTCTACGCTGTTGGTATTTTCTTTTTTTTTTTACCAGATTGTATGATGATGAAATTGGAATAATTTTTACGGTAAAAAAGTTTTTTTATTTTTTTAAAAACCGATTTTTAAAATTTTATTACATTACAGGATAATTTATCATCGTCTAAATGAGAAAATTTTCTAAAAGGAATGACAGATTCGATCGTAACAAAAATAATGGTCGACCTAGACACTCTAATAAGAATTATCAATGTGTTCGACAATCATCATCATTAATATGATAAAATTGCTTGAAATATTTCACAATGACAATTTATGATTTTATTATTCATCGATGTCGAATCAATCGATGATGTTGATTAGTTGACGATCAATTTCCCGCCTCATCATCATTCAGTCTCAATAAAAAATTATTCGAATGAAAATAAAATCGATCGATTCATTTATGGATTCTTTATGAAGAAAATAAAAATTAAAACGTATTATTTTCTTCTTTAATAATAAACTTAATTATATCGTTAACGATATATGTAACAATGATCACCACTAACGACGACAGATGATGATAATAATGCAACAACAAATACATTTGACAAGGATGGTAAGAATGAAATTTTTCAGAAATGATCCAATAATAATAATGATAATGGTTGTCAATGGAAACCATTCTATGATGATGATGATGATAACAACAAACCGAAAAACAACAAAAATTCTGGTATATTCAAAAAAACAAAAAAAAATTACAACACCGAACCAACGAAAGAACAACAGTAACATTTCTTATTTTGGACATTGTCATGGCAAATATTCTGATCTATATATAGCGATTATTATAAAAGGGGGTTTGTTTCTGGTACAGATCGTCGCTATATATATTTGTCTAAGAAATTCATGATGAAGTTTATTATTAATGTTGATGATGATAGATTTTTTTTTATATATTGAATCGCTACCACCAACTTTACACTCCATAGCCGAATAAATTCTCAAAGAAAACGCCCACACACACACACGCCTGCCAGATCTAAAAAATTCGCTATTCCAGACAATGGTTGAATTCAAATAGCCAAAAAAAAACCAAAACAAGACTGTATTCATTCATCTGATCGAGAAACTCTATGGATCAATTTCGAATGTGAACACACTCTCTATCTCTATAATAATGGATCTATCAAATCAATAATTTTTCCAGAATTTTTTTTTGCCCCAACTCTGATTATGAAGAAGAAAAATTTTTTAACACAATCCAGCCATATACAATTATTCCAGGTATGTTGAATGTATATAGTGAGCGTATTGATGAAACTTGAGAAAAAAAGTGAAAAAAAACGAACAAATAAATTATTGTTATTGCGTCAAGCTTTTTTCTCTTGATGAAAAAAAATAGATTCCTGAACACACTGAGTTTCTATTTGTTTTTTATATTGTCGACCAGAAAAAAACCCCGATTAGAACATACCACAGACCCCCTTCCATTTTATCATACACCTACCTGTCTATTGTTGCCCGTTTTATGCCATAATATATTGCATATTAAATATGTTTTGTTTGTTTGAAAAATAGCTATTATTCATTTCACTTTTAACCCTACATTTATTCGTGGTGCAATTCGCGACATAATTCTAGTTTCATACACCAAAAATACATACCCGCTTACCTACCATCTACTTTGAATTCGATTCTAATACTGGAGAAAACATTAAAACTGGATTATCCTCATTCTTGATGAATTAGTCATTCAATTCAAAATCCGTCTGTGCTTTGTATAATGTGTGATTGTTGTTGTGGACAATGACCTAATCCATCCATTAGCTATATTTGTGAATCTTGACCATTATCATGATCATCATTATCTTTGTTGTTGTTTAACGATTTCTAAATACAATTTTTTTTCTCTCACTCTCTTTGTTCTCATTGTATCAACACCGGCGAATGACGTGATTTACATTTTGATTTTGTTTCAAAAAAAAATTTTCTGTTTTTTCTGTGTTTGTGATTTATTTACACTAAAAATTGACAATTCATATTTTTGATTTTCAGATTTTAAATTAAAATTTATTCACTCAATCATGGGACAAGTTGTTACATGTTTTGGTACGAAATCTACAACGGATTCAACAGCGGCCACTACCATATTGACAACGAATGAAACGACAAAAAATAAAAAAGAGAAAAAAATCAAAGAAAAAAAAGAAAAACCACCGAAAAAAGAACCGAAAGAAAAACCGGTGAAAGAAGGAAAATCTAAATCTAAAAATTCAGAAAATAATGATGTTAACAACAATAATCAAAAACAAAATGAATCATCGACAAAAGATTCAAAAACCACAAAATCATTAAATGGTACTAGTGGTAAAAGTGGTTCAGCAAGTACGGCCAAAGTTCGTCCAATGACACCATCTCAAGGTAAATGTGAAATGGTTTACATCAAAATCTATGTATATAGAAAAGAAATTAATTTAAAAAAAATTTAATTCATTGTTTGTTTTGAAAAATTTAATAGCAGCAGCAACGGAAAATATTCCTAAACCAGTAGCCTTTGAAATCACTGTGGATGAAAAGACAAAAGAATTGACCAATGTTGTCATCAATGATGGTGAATCGATTCGTGATAAAATTATCAAAGGTGTTGGATCATTGGCCAATGCTGTCGGTATGAATGGTGGTGGTAGTGGTGGTGGTGGTGGAAATAACAACACCACTAATCAAACTAATGGAAATCAAATGGATGCAATAAAAAACAATGAAGAAATAACAACGGCTGATCAATCAAAATTTCAGGCACGTTTTCCGCGTCGTTTACCAAAGTTAAGTTCATTAGGTAAATCATGGTCAACGAATCAGGAACAGAAAACGAATGAAGAAATTATACAGAAGCAGAAAAAAGCCGAAGAAAAACGTAATGAAATACTTGAAGGTAAAAAACAGAAAGCAAGAAAATTTGTAGAAAAATTTACGACAACAAATACAAATAATAAAAGTCAAGATGATGGTGATAATAATCAAAATGATGATGATAATCAAGACAAAAACGTTACTGGAAATGAGATTGATTCGAATAATCAACGACCACCATCATCATTATCAACAGCAGCAGCAGTAAAACCATCAGCTCCACCATCATCGGCAACAAAATCGGTTAGATCTCGTCCACCATCAACAGCTTTACAACAGCCAACTTCGGATGGTGGTAATGAAAATCCTATCATTACTGTTGGACAACAATCCACATCAACGGATTCTGCTCTTGAAACATTCTACGATGATAATAATGGTGACGGTGGTGGTGGTGGTGGCGGCGGTGGAAATGAACAAAATTCAACAAACGAGGTTGTCCAATCTACAAATGACGATTAAAATCTTTACCCAACATCAACAATATTCCTATATCACATATTTGAAACCGACAAAAAAAAAATTCTTATAACCTAATTGATTTATGATTTATTCACCATATATTACACTTTACATTATCACAGATTCAATAATTAACAATATTCAATTGTGAATCTATAATAATCTTTAATTGATAAATGATGATAAAGATTTATTTATTGAAAATTTTTCAATGCCATTTAATTGAATTGAATTGAATTGAATTTCGAAATTCGAGCGCTTTTTTTCTATTCATTTGACTATTTCAACAACACAGTGGTTTATTCACCCAAACGCGCTAATTCATCATCATGATGATGATGTTTGAACGAATGAATTTTCATTTCAATTCATAGTCATTTTTTTTTCATCATCGTTGTTGTTTCATATTCAACAATCATCAAACAACAGTAATTTGGTGATCATCATTGATGATGACCAAAAAAGAAATTTTTCTTATTTTATCTATTCATAGTCATAGTCGAAATTCGAACATATAAAATGGACATTTCGAATGATGATAAAGGCTTTTTGGCCATTTGTCTGCTTGCAACATTTTCAACAAAATTCGATAACTTGTGTTGAAAATTGAAAGCCTAATGTTGACTGGTCACAAACGCATCTTAAGTGTCAAATGTATTTTTTTATTTGCCTACATGAAACAACATAAAAAAATTGATTTGAATTTTAAACTTTGACTTGGATTTTAAACGCACTCACACACGCAAATTTTTTTTTGTTTTTCATTCTCATCTCTTTTTTTCGGTCTTATTTTTTTTTGTTCATCTTCATTGTATCCTGTTGTATTGATACAATTTTTTCAAGAATAATGATGACGCTTTGAATGATGGAAATACAGAATAAATTTCCACAGCCACCGAATTCATCGATTGCATCATCATCCACATCAACATCATACACCAGAATTGATCAACAACAGCAATCATCATCAGATGGATTATTAAATATTGACATTAATTCATCATCAACGATAATGATGAATAATCATCAAATTTTAAAGCAGGAAAATTTTTCACCACCACCACCACCACCGACGACGACGACGACGACGACTACAACATCCAATCAAGTAATGATGACATTTGATGCGATTAATGGCAATTATATTGAAACGAAAAAAATGATGCCAAAAACTTCAAGTTGGTATGATATGTCATCATCGTCATCATCATCTATCAAACCAATGGCAATGGTGATGACCAATGATCATCAACCAATGGTTAACTCTTACGATAACCCTGACAATCCATCAACACCAGTATTTTCACAAACCCCGTCATCATCAACATTGTTGTTGTCGTCGTCATCGTCGTCGATTACAAATGATCATAATCAACAAAAAAATGGACATCAATCAAAACCGATACTTAATGTTCATGGTATATTGAAAAGGAAATTATTGAAATTAAAGTCATCAACAACACCATCATTATCATCGCCGTTGCCATCGTTTTCATCGCCATCAACATTATCTTCATGTTCATCATTATCACCATCAACATCATCATCATTAGAATCACCATATAAACAATTTAAACGTAATTGTAAAAATGAAGGAATCAATCCACAATGTGTTATTTGTGGTGATTTTGCATCTGGCCGACATTATGGTGTATTCGCATGTGAAGGTTGTAAAGGATTTTTTCGTCGTACCATTTTGGCTACTTTGGCATTGAAAGCAAATCAACAAAAATTATTGGATAGTGGTGCCGATATGGAAATCTATAAAGGTTATCTTGATATTTATAAATGTAACAATTCATTCGTTCATCATCATCATCAGGATAATGGTGATGGCACAATATCAACATTGTCAGAACAACAGCAACCAAAACGTTGTCCAATTCTAGTCGAACAGAATCGTCGTCGTTGTTGTAAATCCTGTCGTTTTAAAAAATGTATCGATGCTGGAATGAAATATGAACCATCAGCATTGGAACCAAAATTGAAACGGTTTGAAATACTTTATTTGGTTATTTTTTTTTGTTGATAATTTTGTTTTTTTTTTGTTTATTCAATCAATAGTTTGGATCCATTGGATATAATTTTTCATCCAGAAACTTTAAATTTTCAACGACAATTATATCATTCATATGCAATGTTTATCGATACATTAATGGCACAATTTCGAATGTTTCTAAGACTGGTCAATAATGTACAGGAATATCCTTATTATTATTATCATCATCCACATGATAAACAGCCATGTAATCCAAGCATAGCGATTAGTATGCGTCAACGTTCTGCAGTGACCATTATGGAATATCTAGCCATGTTGACTGATGAAATGTTAACGAAATTCATATCACATATGGATGATTTTCGTCAGATTCATATCAATGATCAGGCCGATCTTATTCATCGTGCTAAACATTGGCTTCTTTGTATGATATTGGCAGCCGTTTATCCAACCGCAGAAAAATCATTGAAATTTAATGGAATCATATTTGGTGAACAAACATTTCATGATTACTTAGATGAATTATATCAGAAATTGAAAATTCTTGGCAATGTTTCCAGCGATGTCGACGACAATATAGATAATGATGATAATAATAAACAACAAATAAATTTAACAGATTCAACAACAACATCGACAACAACCACTGAAATGTTAAAACCGACTAATACTACCGATGATGAATGTTCATTTATTGGACTTTTATTTGCTGATCAACATTCATTTCAAAGTGTATGTCATCGAGCATTTCTTAAATCACGGAAATTAACGTTTGTAACACAGTCATCATCTCAACCACAACAGCAACCAAAACCAATACAAACGTTTAATGTTTTTGGTATAAATAATTGTAATCAAAAACAATCGTCGATGTTAATGATGGATGATAGAAAATCGTTGTTATTTTTGAAAGAAAAATATCGATTTTTACCATTATTGACTGCAATGTTATTGATCAGAAATTATGATCCAGGAAAGATGATTGATTCATTAGATTGTAGAACAAAAACTACAACAACAACAACAACAACAAGAACGTCGACATCAAATGAAATGTCACCTATCAATAGAATTCATTATTTATTGATGACCATAATGAGAAATGAATATCAATTATTCGAACGTATTACTGGACATTCGAATAGTATGGAAAATGTATGTTCAATATTTCTAATGCCTAACAACAACAGCAACATCAACCACACTCCCCTACCTAGTGCTTCAAATTCAATTGTTGGCGATGAAAATTGTCATCAAATTTCTAATAATAATAATAATAATAATAATAGCCTTGATGTATTTAATCGTTTCACATTGTCAAGAATGGTGAATAATTTCGAAGATGTTGCCCGAATCGTTGGTCATTTAGTTTCGATTGTACGTTTAAAATTTTCAATTTTGATCTAATCAAACACACAGACACTATTTCATGCATGTATCTTCTTTTCTTTTTTTTTGTTTGTTTATTTGTTGTTCAATTAATTAATCATCCTTTTTTATATATAATTAAAAAATACAAATTTATGAAATGATTATATGTGACCATTATTAACGATCACCAGTACGATGATTAACATAATTAGAATATTCTGCTTCACGTAATAGGACAACATTTCCAGAAATTTTACGTTTCAAATATTGTATACAATGTGGATGTAATTGTGTTATCTGATTGATTGACCAATCGGACATTCCTAGACGGCAAAGATTTTCAGCATAATCCATTTTTGCTTGCCAATATGGATATGGACGTTTTCCATGTCGTGCTTTCCATGATCGTATCTATTTTAAGATTTTTTTTTCAAAAACAACAAAAAAATTAGACAATTTTTTTAAAAGAAAATAAATCTATTTTTATTTATTATCAACAATAATAATAATATAATAATCATTAAGTTTAGCCATTAGTTCAATTCATTATATAAACACAGAAAGTGTTGACGAAATAACGACACATTTTTGACACGATTCTTTTTATCAATAGATGAGCAAACCTACTTGATAATCATGCCATGATATACGTTTTGGATCATGTTTTGTTGATGTTTGATAGCGAATATCACGTTTTTTAAATTCAGCATGTTCCAGATAGCCACAGAATTTGATTTTACTTTTAAAACGTAGCTGTTGATATTGATGTGAAAGACCAACGGTTCCCAATGATAACATTCCTTGCCATATACGACAATTTGTATTCGTTTGTTGGATTGTCGTCTGAACAAGACGTGTTAATGATGCAAAAACCATTATTATTGACTATTATATCCAATTCTTCTTAATTTTATCCAGAGAAAAAAAAATCTTTTATCCAATTCACAACAAGCAAACAAAAATTCCGAATGATTGTTTGATTTGATGAAAACATGCATGCATACACACATTGACCTGACCTAGACCATTCATAAACAAGGTATCATTGTTTTAGTTTGAATTCTAATCAATAGATGGCCACCGACAATGTTTCAAATCTATTGAACAATACAACAAGTCATCATTGATTAATTGTTGATTGATTAAATTGTGATGATTGCAATATCGCAAAATGAGAAAAAAAACAGCAATAATAAATGAGAAACAAAAAACAATGGATAACAACAAAAGAAAAAACAACAGTAACAACAAATGACATCATTCAAATGAAATTTTGATGATCGATGGCTATTGTTTTGTTGTTGTTTTTTTTATTTATTAATTCAGAAAATTGAAAATTTTCAAAAAGGCGTCATATTTTCTACACGTTGAAGAAAAATTTCACAATATTTTTTCCCCATTATTGATTGATTGATTTATCTATTTTTTTTTTATTTTATTTGAATGAATGAATATCAATTAAAATGCCATTGTCATTATCCCTTGTGTGTGTATGTATGTAAATACAGTCATCAAATAACAAAACAGGTATGAGAAACATTTGTAAAAATACTATACAATCAACAATGATCATGAAATGAAAAAATTGAATATTGGAAAACAAAACAAAAAACAATAAAAAAAAATGATAATAATCTTTTTTCCTTCTTCCTCTAGTTTCGAGCACAAAAAAAAACATTGCCGTTGTCCTTGATTGATCGACCATCAATCAATCATACGATGATCGATCTATAGATCGTTTTGATGATTGATTACACGATTGGATCAATTTATTGATAATTAACCATCATCGATATCAATATCGTTTGAATTCATTGTTGTTGTTGTTGTATAATGTGTGTTGAAAATATTGCATCGGATGAAAAACAAAACAAAAATTAATTTTCAAAATTTTATTTTTAATGAAAAATTGCCATATTACATGAATGATCCATCATCGTCGTTCACAGACATATGACAGGTATGTAAAAAGAAAAAAAAATTTCAAATTTTTCAAATTTTAATTTTCAAACATCCTAATTTCAGGGGAAAAAATTTCATCATCATCATCATTCATGGTTCGTTTGTTTGACTTGTTTGTCATTATTATTTATTTATTATTGTTGTTGTTGCCATTTCCTGACATATAAATGTGAAATTCAAATCAACAACAACAAAATAATCAACCATCAACCTAAAATTATCAATAAAGCTACCATTATCATCATCAACATCACCAACATCATCATCATCATCGATTCGCCAAATTTAGCACATCCCATTTTAGCCTTGAAATTTATTTAGACAAACATTGAAAAAAAAATGATGATGACAACGATGCTGATGATGATGACGATGGTTCGATGATTTTCACGGCGGGATATTCGAAGAATCGGCCTTGTTCGATTGATATGCTCGATGTCACCAACAACAACAAAAAAAATTTTGAGAATTTTTCCATCAAAAGAATCAATTGAACATGTTGAAGAGTAATTTTCCGAGAAAAAAATGAAATGAATTCGAAAAAAATAGCCAAATATTCTGACCGCATCATATGGTTGTTTACTGCTGCAGTGGCTTTTATTGTTAGTAATAATTATTGATTGTAATCGAATGATTATGATGATGATGATAATGATGTTTCCAAATGATTGGGAAACGACGACGACGACAACGACGTCCAATATTTTAAAATGGCAATGGTGAATTGTTCATAATCATCATCATCATCATCATCATTTTTTCTGCATTTCGTAGAATCATATTGTGGAAAAACCTGGCCATCATCATCATCTTCATAATCATCATCTTCATTTTCATCTTCAATCTAAAAGAAAGAATGAATCTGAAGAAAAAAGAAAATTTTTGAATTGATAATAAATTTTTTTTTTAAACAAAAATTGATTTGAAGAGGAAAAAAATTAATTACATCAAAATGAAAAAAAAACTTCAATGACATCATGATGATGGTCAATGTTAAATGATCATTATGGATGACATCTTCAGCAAAAACAAAACGATAAGATCTGCAATGATTCTGCGTACCGTGTAATCACAGCAAAAAAACCACATATTGATTTTTTCTTTTTTTTTTTGGAAAAATTCGCTATTCACCATTCATTCAATCTGGATATTGGCTTATGGAGAAAAAAAAATTTCTAATCATCAAAGAATAAATAACTCACCCATCATTGTGTGCACGATTTTGTATATTTTGGAGCTTTTTTGGCCATTTGCAGACGGACGAAAATCCCACCGACCACAATGAACTTGTTTTTTATTTTTGTTTTGTTTTAGTTTTGATATTCTCAAATTGTGAATATCAATTCTTTTTTTTTTTTTTTTTTTTTTTTTTTGGTCTTTGGTTTGGTTGACAAAAAACCGAAGCATGTTCCAGGTTGTTTACGCATCAGTTTTCATCATTTTTCAGATGTGCATGGATGATGTTTCAACAGACAAAACAAGAACACGCTAAACAATTTTTATGTTCAACCTGACCGGTAGGATGTTTGTCCGTAGGCACATGACCGGTGTGTTGTATAGTGATGATGATGATAATGATGATGATTCTGGCCAATCATAATAATCATTGATTCTATAACAAAGGTGATGGTTTGAAAGAATTATAAACTTACCCATCGAATTGATTGATTAATGAATTTTTTTTCACAGAAAAAAAATTGATTTTCGTCTATATCGGAAGGATTTGAAAACCAATAACCAAATGATGCTTGTGTGTGTTATTCATTCATACTATCCGGTACTTTCCAATAAAATGATATGCACGAAAAAAATGCCCGAAATTCGATAACTTTCACAATCATCATCAATCACTACAATCAATAATCAACATTAATGAACATCATCAAGTTTAATAAATTGAACCAAATCAATACATCGATTGATTGATTGATTGATCACAGAAAAGCATCTTTAAAAAAAATTGAGAAAGAGAGACAAGGAAAATTGAATCCAAACATCCATACAGCAGTTTAGGTGGAGGAACAAAAGTCAAGAAGAAAAAAGGACAATTTTTTTTTCTGTTGTTGTTGTTGTCGTTGTCATTTCGCGACAATATCGTATCTACCGTGAAAACAAAAATGTGAAGAGAAGAAATCATCATCATCATAGAGAGAAAATGAGATGCCGATACTAGTGATGTGTGGTGGTGTAGACTTTGTTCATAATATTCATTCATTCATTTCATTTATTCAATTTGCCAACAACTATGAAACAAGAGAAATTGTGATTCGATCATCATCATCATCATGATCATGGAAAACGAGAGAGAGAGAGAGAGAGAGAAGTCTAGATATTTTTTGTTGTTGCTGTTGTTGTTGTCTTTCCTCAAAGACATCCAGAAAATCTTTTATTTTTTTCTTGTCAATGTAAAAGTATATATGGTGGGTGTTTTGTTCAATAATAATCGATTATTAACAAAATCAATCGGTATATGAATTGATGGGTGGATGGATGGTAAAACACAATCAATATTGGTTAATAATTGATTGATATATTCATTTTCGTATGATGATGATAGTGGTGGTGGTGGTGGTGGCCATAGATGTGGTGAAATTTTGGATGGATATGGATTCTGGTATTTTGTTGTTTTGGACAGATTTTCTTGTATTTTTTTTCACAATGAAATGACTGACAAATTTCAATGTTAAATCATTTTTAAACACACTTGTTGAATTGTTGAACACGATGAATGATAATGATGATAATAATTCCATGGAAAATGATTGCAGATGAAGCGAAAAAAAATGAAAATCAAACAGAATATGGACCAATCACTGAATCAGGTTTGAATTTCTTGATTTAATGTCCATTCACCTTAGATCACCTTTTATTTTCAATGTTCAAACAACAGTGTCAACAAAAAACGAAGAAAAAAAAATCGTTCGATTCAGATTCAAATCGAATCGAATCGAATCGTTTGACGATTTTTTTTTTGTTCAATTCGATTAATCGTTATCTCGCTCTCTGTGTTCTAAAATGTTATATAGCGGATTGGTTATTGCCAAAAAAAAAAAATTTCTCATTCGATAATCGATAGATAAGTAATTATAACTTGTGTACGACCATACAAACACAAAAATAAATTGAAAATGCAATACGACGAAAACAACAACAAGAAGAAGAAGAAATGTTTGAATTTGAGGAAAAAATGAAGATTTCAATTTTTTTTTCATTTCTTCATTTTGTTTATTGGAATTGGACACATTCATTCATCCATTTGATGATGATGGTGAATAAAACATTTCATTTTGTGTTTATGTGTCCAGCAGCAAAAAGTAATAAATAATAATAAGAAGACGAAGAAGAAGAAAGAGAAATCGATAAAGTTTTTGCTGCAAAAAAAAACAACCAGAAAAAAAATTGAGAGAAAAAAAAATGTCGACTACCGCTACACGCCGTTCTCATTTACGCCGCTGTTCCTAAACATCATCATCATCATGGAGATATGGATTCATCATGATGATTACAATTGCACATTACATACACACACACACACCAAATAAGAGGGCCGGTATATGTTTGAATGGTTGATGAATGAATAAAAAGATTTTTTTCACTTTTCATTTTTATACTGCCATGTATAATGATAATTCGTTTGCTTTATAATTTCAATTCGATTCGTTGAAATATTTTTCTTACATTCACACACACACACACACACACACACATTGATGATAGATATAGGGAGAGCGAGAGAGAGAGAGAGAGAGAGATAGAGAGAGAGAGAGAGAGAGAGAGAGAGAGAGAGAAAAGTACACAGAAAAAAAAACAAACAACCACTTGTTGATGACGATGATGGAGAAAAAAAAATTTTTTTTTTGTTTTGAATTTTCAAATTAAATTAAATAACAGTGATGATTAAAAAGAAGAAGAAGAAGAAGAAGAAGATCACAAATCAATTATTCATCGTGATTGTTGATGTGGAATTTTTATTTTTGAATCATACATATGATATTCAGCTGATTCATTTTGTTGTGATTGTTGAAAAAAAAACATTGTCATTGAAAACGGAACAAATATTCCTGTTGATAATGAAGAATCAAATGGCCAAAGAATAGAACGAAAAAAAAAATTAATGATGATGATGATTGAACCTTGATTGAATCACACACACACACATGTGTGTGTGTGTGTGTGTGTGTGTGTAAATGAATCGATTAATTATTAAATTCAAAAAAATGTATTGAGTTGAAACAGTTTGTGGAATGTTGTTGTTTTAATTGGTATATATGCACCATCCATTTTCGGTTGCTGTGGATAGATAGATGGATGGATAGATGATATGGCTACGGCTACGGCTACACACACACACATCATTCATTATCAGCAGTTTTTATTTTCTTTAATTTTTGCCATTTGCCATTTGAAAACACACACACACACATTCATCATAATCTTCACACATCATACATCATCAAATTATGACGATCATCATCATCATCAAGAAAAGATGTAGAAACAAACGAAAAAAAAATTCCAAATACATCATCACCAATTTTTTTTTCGGAGGATAACCAAGCTGCTGCTGCTGCTGCTGCTATGTTGTAAAACAGTGAACAATCAATCAAACAAGTGGAGGAATAAATTTTTTTTTTCTGCCCTTCTTCTCATTTGCCGCCCATCGTTGACGATAATGGGAGGTGATGATCGTTTTTTAACCAGAAAGATAAATCGATTTCACAACAACAACAAGGTATAGGTAGATGTCAACTACAAACACCACCACTACCAAAAAAAAAAAAAAAAAAATGACGACAAATGATAAAAAAAAACCAGAAATTTTTTTTTGTTTTGTTTCACCGCTACAACTTGTTGATTTGATTATACAGTTGTTTTTCAAAGCCTGTAAAGGATGTGCGTCGACAAAGATGCGAATACCAAATGACGATTAATTTGAAATAATAATTGAAAGGATATAACCACCGTTTTTATTGTTCGTTTGTTTGACAGACAATAATTTTATTATTATTATTATTATTATCATCAATGGTGCTCTACATAGTGCAAACAGAAGTTTTTTTTTGAGACTCTCTGTGTGTATACAAATCATCAGGTTGTAAAAAAATAGGCAAAAAAGGAAATCATCATGAATACAAACATACGATACATGTGTAAATGCCAAGTACATACATAAAATTTGTGGATAAATCGTTGATGAATTATTATGACAGATAAACACAGAAAAAAAATCACAAAATGACGGGGTTACCATGGCAAACAACAATAACAATATGGAACATAATTTTTTTTGTTTCAAAGAAAAATACCAAACATCATCATCTAGTGTTGAATCAAAACCTAAATCAAAAAAAAAAAAAAAAAATGACGAAGAAAGATTATTGTGTATATTCAGTGCATTTTTGTGATCACTAGAACGACGACGACGAGAACACAACAAAACCGATTTGATGTCATCATCATCATCGACTAAGAGAATGATGATGATGATAATCATTTGTTGATAATCATAATTTTTTTTGGCTATAACACACACACAAAAAAAATCATCAAACATAATAAAAACAAGTGAAATCGAAATCAAATCAACTGTTTTGGATGATAATTTTTTTTTCGTTTTCGTTTTTGATTTTGATTCCAAAAAAAACAATGTTTTGATTTTCGTTTTCTTTTTGTTGTTTTTTTCTGTTGTTGTTTTTTTCGTTTGGCGAAAATAAAAAATCACGACAGTTGGGTGTTGGTCGAAATGTTATTTTTCTACATGATGATGATAACAATTGTGATAACGACGTGATCGAAATTGTTGTTTGTTGAACCCTCAAAGCGCTAATTTGTAGCTAATCAGAGGTCGCATCGAGCTACATTTGTTTGGTTGTTTGGTTTTTTTTTGTTGAAATTTAAACTACAGCTTTCTGATTTATTAAAAAATTCTAATTTTCATTTTCATTCAAGAATAGTAATAACAGATAGTAATGAAAATGAAAATCGTTTTTCACAACAACCAGAAATTGGAATAAATAAAACAAAACAAAACAAAAAAAAAAAATCAAAAGGAAACAATGTACTCCTATTTTGAAATAGTACCGTTCATAGAGTACATACGTGAGTAATTTATGTTTTTCGTTTTGTATCTACAAATTTTCTCACACACACACACAACACACAAATACACATATAATTCAAATTCAAATCAAACAAACAAACAAAACAAATGGAAATGAAACAAAATTTTCCATTCAAATACAAAAAAAGCAGTATCAGCTCCTAAAACATACATCATCATCATGCATGATTATCGTGTGTTCGTGCATCATCGAAACATCATCTCCCAACCTTTGATGAATTATTATCATCATAATGTCATTACATGAAGAAAAAACAAGCAAAACAAAAAAAATTATTTATTGTCAATATGATAATGAATGGTTATCATTTTTCTTTTCTTGCAATTTTCAGTCATTCTGGTTGGTTAATTGTTTTGAAACTTTTGAAAAGCAACATCGAAATCGAACAACAACAGCAGAAAAAAAATCCTTTAACCATGTCAAATTTGATGATGATTATTCGCGTTTTTCTTTTTTTTTGGTCATTTTTTATGTTGTTTAATTGTGGCCATTTTTTGACTGGAAAAAACTCATCATACATTCCAAAATGTGCGTGACCAAACGGTTTTTTGTTGTTGTTTTTTTTTTTTTTTTGATATAAATGACCGCAATTGTATGCATACTGGGACAATATTCAATTCATTTATAAATGATGACCGTTCGTTTTGAATGAATCGTTATTTTAAACAACAAAAACAACAACAACAAAAAAGAAAATGTAAATACGGAAAAAATCAATCAATCAATGAGTTGGGTTTTTTTGCATTTATTCAATATATCGAAATAATGTGTGTGTGTGCAACATGAGTTTAAACAAAAAAAAAAAAAAATAAAAATTCAAACAGGAAGATATATGTGTGTATTTTAACAACAACAACAACAACAACAAAAAATATTCTCATCTCACCATATTGCTTGGCTTGGACTGATGTTGTTGCCCAGTGGACAATAAAATTTTAATTTGTTTGATTTTTTTTTTTTGTTTTTTTGAAGAAAACGACAAAAAAAAATATTCAAGGTTCCATAAACACTGAAATGATGGTCAATCAATAATTTTTTTTATCCAGAAATTCAAATTGAAAAAAAATTTAGGTCAATTATCTCTGGAATATATATATGTCTGGAAGGAAATTAGTTTTGATTCATTCTATGGCACACACACACACACACACACACACACACACACGTGATATCAATCAAAATTGAAACAGAAAAAAATTCAATCAATCAATCGATCGATCGAATAATAAATTTTTTTTTGTCTTAATCAATTGATTGATTGATTGATTGATTCAATAATAATGATGAATAAGAACTAATTAGATTTGAAATTTTACAAGTAAAAACATTTAAATTAACCGTTTCAATTCACAAATTCATTTGCCAAACTTTTTCTTTATTTTCTTCATTGGTTATTTACAAACAAGCTCCAACCAATCAATTTGATTTCACAAATTGTATTCAAAGACAAAAAATTGAAAAAAAAAAATTTCAAAACTTTTTTTTCCCCTTCATCATCATCATCATCATTGATGAGGAAAATTAAGGGAAAAAAAATTTTTTTTTCTCTGATATGACATTTGCGTGCATTCTCGACAATCGATACTGGGAATGGGCGTACAATCGATTTCGAAAAAAAAAAATTTCATTTCAAATTTGTTGCATATTCAAATTCCAATTAGGTTTTTTTCTTTACCTGTTTGTGTGTATGGAACAATTAGCTAATTCGATTAAGAGGATTAATTGAGAAAAAGATTTCCCTACACCACTTTTACTTTGCGTTTTACATTCAATTTGAATGCCAAATTGATCAATGAATATCGATATTTTTGATTGAAATTCAAAAAAAAAATCAGATAGTTTTCCCCTTAAATTCATTTCGTTTAGTGTTTTGGCGATTTTCGTTTTCATCGAAATTTCATTTCAAAACTCCACATGACCTCGATAGCCAATCTGATTATAGCTATGTTGTTGATTGTGGCAAACCGTTAATATTTATAAAAAAAAATAATGACGATGATGATGATGATCAATGCGACAGATTAAAAATTATGCATTAATTTTTCTTGAATACAAAATTTTAGTACAAACAAAAAAATGTTTCATTTGTTTTACATTCAAAAATTATCGATTATGAATTAGGCTAATCAAAAAAAAAAAAAAAACAAAAAAAAACTTGAATATAAGTCAACGCATAGTGTTCTTCATGATGATTCCTATGAATTTGACCTAAATTAAATCATAGCAAAATGTTCGAGAATCTAATCTGGATATATCAAAATATTACACTTTTTTTCCAGTTATGACCTTTTTTCCAAAGTGTTAATTTATTCCGATTATTTTTTTTTTGATCATTTAATTAATCGACGATTGATCGATCGATCAATTGATCGGCATATCAATGTTATGGATAGATGTAAAAAGCTTCAAGTGTTGATTTCAATTTGATTCGATTCGCCAATTATCAGTATAAGTGAGAAAAGAAAAAATTCTTGTTGAAAATAAAAATTTATTGGCCAACCACAACGAGAAAAAATTCCTGAAGTTTTTTTTTTATTTTAATCATCATCACCATTAAACATGAAATGAAATTCGAGCATGATAAATGGCGGTGATGATGATGATGATGATAGTGACAACTTTTGAAAATGAATGTGGAAAATGAAAACAACATTCAAACCTTGTGTATTTTTTTTTTTTTTTTTGACATTCGACAAACTTGTGCTTGAATGATGATGATGATGATGATGAATTATGTATGAACAAATTAATACCTTGAGAATGAAGAAAATGTACATGTTGGATATCGCGACAACAACGGTGTTTTTTTCTGTGGATCATGATAATTTTTTCATCTATTTTTTATCGTTTTTTGCTTTTGAAATAATGTGTTCAATAAAGCAACAGGTATGAAATTTTTTTTTGAAAATTATTCATGTATGCTGCCATCTATTGATGGTGGAGCCTTTTATTTTAATATTTTTTTTTATTTTGTTTCTAATCGATTTCGATTATCAATTTTGTTTATCATTATATATCGTTCTTATTGATTATAAATAAAAATTTTCTTATGGTTCGTTTTTTTGGTTGTATATAAACATAATGCATACAAAAAATGCATATTATTTTCAAATGTATTCTTCCAATCACTTTTCATCATTTTTTTTTCTTTTTGATGGTCCAAATATATGATCATCAGCATCGAGATTATGTACGATTATCACCATTTAAAGTGCTGGAAATTTCTAGTCGAATGGCTAAATTAAATATGGAAATCAGACAATTAATAAAAAAAGTCTGATGACAAACAAAACTATCGATATTCACCATTTAGTAATTCACGTTTGAATTGTATTAATTCTTGACGAAATTCTTGCATTATTTCTTCTTTAAGACGATCATATGATGTTTGCGATGATGATGATGATGATGATCCGTTCATATTTGGAACAATCGGTGGTAAAGGTGGAGCAGCCAACGGTGGTGGTGGTGGCGCCGGCGATTGCGCCCGAAATTGATGGCCATTAGAACGAACACCATTGGCAATATTTATCAATGATTGTGAATTCATTCGTAAATTAGTATTCATTGTTGAACTTTTGCCATTTTGACGATGATTATTAGCAACACCATTATGATTAGATGATGATGATGAACCATTACTATGTAAATTAAAATTTTTTATTTGAATGATAAATGTCAGCAAAAAAAAAATGTTTTTACCTGATTGAATTTAATCGTCGTATGGTTGAATTGACTGAATTATAACATTTGATTGGTGATGTTGCTCCAGGCTGTTGTCGACTTGTGGGAGTTATCATCATCGAATCATTCGATTTATTACAATGATCTACATTTGATTGTTCATTTTCTTCAATTTTTGCTCGTCGTTTAGCCAATGTTTGTGCCATTTCATCGATAAGATTTGATGATGGTGGTTGTCGACTATTATTATTATTGCATAGATTACTTAGATTTGGATTTGATTGTGTCATTTTACTCTCATAAAATGGTTGAACAGTTCTATTCACACCGTTTGATAATGATTCCGGTTTCACTAAAAACATTAATAATTTTAAAAACCAAAATTCTTTTCATCTTAACAACATACCAGATATTGTTGGCTTTGGTGGGATTTTTAGATGAGGTGGAACCATCGGAGGCGGTGGCGGTGGTGGAGGAGGAGGGGGAGCTACCTCTATGGTTGAAGGTGTATGAATCGATTTTGGTTCAACTGATACATATGTCGGTGCAGGATTCTTCATCATTGATGATGATGTATCATTCATTGTCCTGTTGTTGTTATTATTGTTGTCTTTATATTATAACAACGAAATAATTACGGCGTAATAAACATTGATCAGAAGAATGTTTAGATGAAAAAAAAAATTATTAGAAAATTGAGTCAAAGTCGATATATGAAATATGATATAACTTACATTGGGAAATTTCGATGACATTAACATTGTTGCTACTGTTATTGTTCGTTGTTGATGATATCGATGAGGATGATATTGAGGATGAACAAGATGATGATGATGATAATGGTGGATGTTGTTGCTGCTGCTGCTGTTGTTGTTGTTGTTGTTGTTGATAGTTATGATAACCATTCTCCATTGCAAATTCATTACCACCATTAAATGAAACAATATTCTTTCGTGTTAATGTTGTTGAATGTTTTGATAATGATGATTCAATAACGGATGTTTGATTGTTTGATTCGAAATGTTGTTGTGGAAATTGTTGTTGCTGTTGATAATGATGATTATGATGTCGAATATCATCATCATCAACAACATCAATTTGGTTGGCCATAGTAGATAGATTATTTGATGATGTTGCGGTTAGTCTAGCAATTTTTTCCGATGAATCAACAATCTTATCAACAGTTTCACCAAACAATTGTGCATCATTAATATTGGCAAATTTTACACCGAAAACTCTATCGTCAATAATGTCTCTCCATTGATGAAATGTTGTTGTTGCTTTATTATAACAGAATGATTCATTGATTGCACAATTGGCCACAACCTGTGTACATTGATCAACACAAAATAAAGATGATCCGATTAAAAAACATAAATAAATAAATAAAACAAACACAATTATTAAACAAATAAATAGAATCAACAACGAAAAAGAAATATGGCAAAACAAAACAAAAAAATCTCTATACATGTCCTCTGTATATACATCAAACATGTAAAAAAAAACAACAACAACCCACTGAAAATACATGCCGATCAGGTCGTTATACACAATGGTTTAACATGACAAAATAACCATATAAAGATTGTAACATTTTTTCTTCCATTTCATAATTTATAAATTCCAATTGCACTTACATCATAATTATCTAACTTCCTTCCAACAATACGAAATGTATTGGCTTCAGTATCATGATATATACCGATACGTGATTGGCCCATAATGATCCATTTTTCATTTATATAATGATGCATAAGACCATTTATGATGACTAGACTGAATTCTGTTTGGCCCCTGGTTTTTAGATAAAAAAAATAAAAAAATTAATTTTGGCAACACAAAATTATGCAACAGCCTTACCTCATTGTATGGAGATATTGTTCTGGCTGCGTATTTTCAATAACAATTACTGTTGATGATGATGACGACGATGATGATGATGATGATTTTTTCGATCTATCAACTATTAAATTTTCATTGATTGTAATTTGATTTTGGTGATCCAATTGATTATCATGGTGGTGGTGGTGGCCATTACAATTATCATCATCATCATCACCATCAACAATATTATTGATCGTTTTTAACCACCAACAAAATTCCGCTAATTGACAGATTAAAATGGTCACTATAATGACAATGATGGAAATTATTAATATTGTTAATAAAAAACCCAACAGTTGTTGTTGTTGCTGTTGTTGTTGTTCATTTGATGATGGTAGAGGTGATGATGATGATGATGACTCGTTGATGATCGTGGTGTTGATGATGGTGTTGAAAAAATGTTGTCGTTTTTGGTTATTCGTTTTCGTTTCGTTTCGTTTTTTGGTTAGTTAGTTGTAATTAATCGCAACAAAATCAAATCGAAAAAAAATCACATCAATTTTCCGTATGATAACTATAGTTAACACTAAAAAATTTTTTTTTCTTGTTGATATTATCTATCTATATAATATGGTTGTTGTGCTGTGTAAAAGAAATGTTACATTCCTTTACACAATATTCAAAGATATAATCTATCTCTCTATCTCTTCATCTTGCGGTATATATGTCTATAATCGGATCGTCGTTGAAGGTCGACCAATGTTTGAATGTATCAAAATGAATGAAAAAAAAGAGGAAATTTTTTTTGTTTTGTTTTTCAAAAATCATATCATATCTAAGGGTCATTTATATCATGTTGATGATAATGTCAAACAACATCACTATTCACACACACATATACGCAGAAATATCGTGTATAACAAAAAAAAAAAAAAAAAAACAGTTGTGCACCACCAAATATAACATGTATATATCACCATCAAATTGTCGTTTTTTTTCTTGTCGATGATGTTGATGATAATTATAATTTTTTTTCTGTCTATTTTTTTATTCATCACATACGTGCTTGATCGGAGATTTTATTTTATTTTTTTTTATTGCCACCAAATATGATGTGGCTATGTCGGATTTTTTTTTTTTTTTTTGCTAGATTTTGATGTTTCTGGTTGCTCTGGTAGTGTGCATACTACACTACATTGCATTTATCATTAATGAAGTGTGTATGTGAGTGTGGGAAAAACAAATTTTTTTTTTTGAAGGATTTCTGTTTTGTTGTGATTTTGATGAATGAACGAATGAATGTGATGCAATTTTTTTTTCTTCTTCCTCACTTTCAATGATTTGTTGTTGGCAATATGACAACAACAACGGAACAACAATCGGATTGAATCCGTATTATTCTTAAAAATGGTGAAAAATTAAAATTGTGCCAAAAAACCGCGATGATGATGATGATAATGAGATTTTTCTTTACACACAAACACACACACCAGCACAAACTTTGTGTTTATAATGGCCAAGAACCAGATATTCATTCAAGCAGCAATTGCCTCTCTCTGTCTATGAGTGAGAGATTCTGGTCGATTCTATAAAGGCAGAAAAAAAAGATTTAAATTTCACAAATTTTAGTGCAAATAATCTTATCATCACATAAATTTTAAATAAAAATTGTCAAATAATAAAACCAAGCAACCAAGTGTTGATTTTAAACACGCACACACACACACACACAAACAATAAAATAGTCGCCATACATTGTTGTTGTTGTCGTTGTAGGCACATGAAAGCAGCAATAATAATTTTCACGCTTCTATCTGGAACACAAACTTGAAAAAAATGAAATAGATCCAAAAAAAAAGTCAAGTTAATTTTTTTTAACGTAACTACCGGCTTTCAAAATGGAATAAAGTGGAAAAATGTCTGTTTTAATAAAAAAAAAAACAAAAAAAACAAACACACACATTAGACTTAATAAGGGAATTTTCTGATTTTTTTTTTTTTTTGCTCAAAAAGGTGTTATTGCGAAATGATAAATTTTTTTTTTGTTGAAAAAAATTTATGTTTCTGGAACAACTAGATGCCGGAACACACACACACTGGCGATAAAAGAGAAAAAAAATTTCAAAAATCTCAATTTCGAACGGAAAAATCATGAACCTTAAACAAACAAGACAAAGTAAAAAAAACGAATACGAATGAAAAATGATCAAAAAAAAAAATGCTAAATGTGAGAAATGTACGCATGCGTCATCAGAACGAATGCGTTTTTTTTGGTAATGGTCGTCACCATAAATGACGTGAAATGGTAAATGAATAAAAATTTTGATTTTTTTTTGCTCTCATTATGATTGAAATTTAATTTAATGAAATGAAATGATTTGTACACACACACACACATGAACACAATTATTACGAAATTTAGAGCATAAATGCTGAAAACAAGAAAAATTTAACGGAGGTGTCGACCACAATCCGGACGGATGATTGAAGCAACAAAAACAACAACAACAAAAAAAAACGCCCACCACCGTTTCTTGATGAGGAAAAATGTGATGGATGCCATCACCGTCATCGTCATCATCATCATCGAACATTTGATTGATGTGGACATCCAAAAATGAGATGTAAACAGGAGAAGAAAATGAAATTAATTGAAACAAATCAACCGAGTAAACAAAAGCTAACAACAACAGCAAAAAAATTATGAAATTGGTGATTAGGATGTCATGTAATATGTAATGAATATGTCTATGATCATTGTGTCAATCTTTTTTTTGTCTCGTTGGCTCATTCATTTACCAAATAAGGGTGGAAAAAAATGAAGAAAATTTCAGTAATCCAGACACAATCAATCAATCAATCAATCAAATCATGTCAACCAATTGAACATTTGATGAATGGATAAAGAGAAGAGAAACAAATGAATGTCAGTCAGTAGAAATGATGAAAATGATTTTTTTTGTTCGACAATCGATTAATTGCAATTGAAATATTGGTGACAATTGTCACTCAATCAACCAAACAATAACATCTGTGATGTGTGACAACTTGTTGATTATTTTTTTTCACAAAAAATGAATCATCCACTGAATGTTGTTGTGATTTCAAAGATTCTTTCGATTTATGACTGATTCATCGATCGATCGATTGATGGGTAATCGTATGATTATAGATTTTCTAAATTATTACACAGTTTTATATGATTTGAACAAACCAATTTGTATCCATATGGTAGTGGTGGCTGTTGGTTATTTACATTCTAAAAATAAACGAAAAAAAAACATTTTTCTTCTTCAATGGACCAAAGAGAAAAAAGTTATTCGAAACTTAAACTCTTGTTGTTGTTGTCGTTGTTGGGTTCACGATTCTTTAAATATTTACATTATAAGATTTCTGACTTATTCAGCAGAATTAAGGCCAGCCAACAATGGTGTTTAGCTCAGCATATGTCTATCATTTTCCAATTCGAGAATTGTTTAGATAAATTGTTTCAAATTTTTGTGAATATAACAAACAACAAATTACAATTGAACGAAAATGATGTTTTGTTTGATTGATTGAAAATTTTTTTTGATTTATTCATTTATTGTTCATTTGTACTGGCAACAAAATAATCCGAAAGACTATCTTCAATCTGACGCATCAATGCACGAAGATCATTTTGGAGACCTAGATTTGAAAGAAAAAAAAAAGATTATTGTTGGAATAATTTTGAATGAAGAAAAAAAAACATTTACATATGATTCGATTTCGTGCCGTTCGAACCAAATTGATATCGATATCATTACGTGGAAAACCTTCAGAATCGACTAATGATTCGGTCAAACCAACACCTTGCTTCATGAAAAAAAAAGAGAGAAAAAACCAAAGATAACCAATTTAAATGAATGAATTATTTAATTGAAAAATTACCGATTGTAAAATGGCCATAAATTCTTTGATTTCATTTTCCAATTGATTACGTTTTCTATTCAATTCCAATGCTTGGTTACGAACTTCGACACGTGTTTTCTGATGACCATTCTGATGTTCATCCATCATATTAGATTCGTGACCACAATTTGAAGACATTTCTTGATTTTATTTGAAATTTTTTTTATTATTGAGTGATAAAAATTGCAATTCATTCGAATAATGATGCAATTTTATTGCGTTTCGATAAATCTGTTTACAAAAAAAGTTTTCCACGACTATTGTCAGATGGCACAACAGTCGACAGATGTTAATATTGGTTGTGATATGGAAAAAATAGCCAATCATTGAAATGAGCCAATGATGAAAGATAGCTAAATAAATTAGCGCAATAAAAAAAATAGCGAAAAATAACACATTTTATATGAAAGGCCATTTCACAACACACATTTGTTCCTGTTGTTCCATTTGTTCCTGTTCATGATGAAATGCATTTTCTTACTTATACATTTTCATTTTCTTTTTTGTCCAAATAAAAAAAAACTGGCTTAATATTCATTATTTTGATTTTGTTCGCCATTTTTGATTTCGATTTCGACATACACACACACACACACATACAAACAATGGATGAAATTATTCTTGGTGCCAGCATCGAATATAGTAATAATGAAAATAATGATGATCATGATGGCCAAAATTTTATAAACTCCCAAAAAGGTAAAAAATATACCATCACCCATGTTGTAAATATTTGATTATGTAATTTTACTAACAACAATAGTATAATAATACTATTTATTTATACATATGCTTTAATCTTACAAAATAAGCTTAACAGTTTTGTATAGTTTTTCACAGATTATGAGACTGAACTTTTAATTTTGTATGTGTTATTTTGAAATTTTTCGAATTTAAAATGGAATCGTTTAATAATATGTTGAATTCACTTGAAAAAGTTAAAAATCGTTTAGTGATTTTTAATGGCAAGAACTATCGAGTATGGTCTAAACTTTGGTCTTTGGTCTTTGGTCTTTACTTTTGGTTTGGTCGTTTTTTTTAGACTCTAAAGTCTTAAGATTATATATATATAAATTTTAATTGAGAAAAATCATTGTAAAACTTTTATTGCAAAAATTATTATCGATCACTTAAAAGCGCTAGAAACACAGTTCCGTACATATTTTATATTAAATATTGATTTCAAAAATGTAGCGACACAATATATTATAAATGTAACCAACGTTTTTGTAAAAAACGAATAATAGTAAACGGCAATGGAATAATGGAAACACTATTCATTGAAAAAAAAGAACATAATCATGATCCCATTGGGTAGATGAAATACAAAAACAGCATAAAATTAACGATTTAAAAATGACTGCTGAAAATACGAATGAATCACAACTTGTCGAATCATTTCAAATGTGCTAAAAGAAACACCAAAATCCATAAAAAATATAATGCCAAATTGAAAAAATTTAAAGCAAACTTTGAATTATACACAAGAAGAATGTATTCGAAACATCATTATAGTGATAACATCGGATGTTTCGAATCCATTAAACATCAAAAATTACGAAAAACGTTCCGAATACGACACCAAATTCTCTATGAAGAATGAAGAAAATTTCTGTATTTCTATCACCATACATCGACGTCAAATTTTTTCAATGTTGCTTGTTCATTGTTCACACCACTATGTAGTGAAAAATTTTTCGCATATAACCAAATTGTTCGATTTCTATTTTTTTAAAGCTTATAATATAAAAATCGAATTGTTTTAGTTCTATTTTTCGAAAACTCACATTTGTAACATTTATTCTTTTTAAAAAACGATTATTGTTCAATTACACGTGGAAAGAAAGACAACCGATTAATAAACTAAATTTAATATTTCATTTTTGTGTTTCTGTGTTTTGTTTCGTTGAGATATTATCACCAATGGAGTTCCACAATGAAGAAAAATATATTATTCAAAGCAGTTATTTCGTAAACCGTTTGTACTGAATGAAATTTGATTTCGCATTATTTTTAAAACTTTGATCAATAAAGAAAAATTTTAATTTATTATCAACAATAATGACGTCGTCGTATGCACACTCTCTTAATTTTTACTTTTTTATTTTCGGGCTGAACCTGGTCCGATTAATCTGCTATTAAATCGTCCCAGGTTATAAATTGATTAGTTAAAACTAATCAAATTATTATTTTTGTTACTTTATTATTAAACTGAACTTTGTGTCTTTTTCTTCATTTCGGTTTATATTATTCCACATTTCAATTTGTATTTCGAAATAACAATTTTTTCTGATCCCCCCCTCATCCAAGTGGTGGAACTTACAAATTCCGGAAAATTACCTTTATATGATGGTAAGAAAAATGATTTTAATAATTCAGATAAAACTGGTAATTTTCTTTTTTGACTCTAGTTCCACTTGGAACGATCCAATTTTTGTTTTTTTGAAGGAAAACATAATTTGGTTAATAACACAAATAAAGATCGACTAAAGGAAATGGAAGTTGAGAAAGAATTTTCTATTTTCTGCTTTTGCTATTTGCAGATTTGGCTATTTTCAATATTTGGCTATTTTCCAGATTTGGCTATTTTCTGCTTTGGCTATTTTCAATTTGGCTATTTTAACCCACAATTTTGATATTTACTCGAAAACATTTTTTATTTATTTATTTGAACAATAAAATTCGGATTTTAATCAATTTTTAAAACCATGATTGATTCCACCATGATTAATCACTAGATTTCTTTGTAATCGTCGTTGTGATAAAATATGTTCCAAATCTGGATTGATCCAAATATTGGCCGTCAATACAAAAATGGTCATTATAAAACCGATGAAATTGATACGATTATAAAAAAGAGCCAGATCAGCATCAATGAATATGACAAGGAAAATGATTGAACCAAATGTGATGGAAATGGAATAATTTTCCAAATAAACACCACATATACCGATCACAAGGATCAATATGGTAACGATGGTGAATAGAATCAATGAAATACGAATCGCTTCCTAATTTTTATTATTGAAAATATAGAAATTTTGAAATCAAATCATCATGGGATCTTACAGTTTCACCATGAACAGTGGCCAATTGTTCCAACAAATCATATATCGATGATGATGATGATGATGATGATTGTTGTATTTCCAATACGGTCAATATGATACATAGAATGATTCTTGCTATGCATAGTAAACTTAATGTCCATTTTTTGCATTGTAACATTGATGATATCGAATGTGGTTCAGCCATGATTCGATTTCAATTTTTGTTTTTTTTTTTGTTGTGTTAACAATAATTTTCAGATCTCCAAAATGACAAAATGATCGACATTAATTTTTTTTCTGAGGACAAAATTTTATTGTTCTCATCATTGTTTTATTATCTCATGAGGACGATAAATCATCATCACCATCATATAAGTAATTATCCGATTAATGATAATGAAATTGTTTTTATTTTGAACTTTGTTCCATAATTTAGTTTTCTCCATAGACATCATCATCATATGATCGAAATTGGTTTAAATTTCTGTTTCAAAATTTCAGAGCCGAAATCAAATCAAGAAAATTGGCAATGTTTTGTTTTGTTTTATTTTTTTACTGGCTTTAATGTATGTAATTTATTATTAATGCTAAACACTAATAGCTTTATTGAGTGGAGAAAGAGATGATATACTATTTTTAAATCCAAAGTGTCACCGCGTTACTATGTAATTATTTTAGTGTTTGTTTTGTTTTGTTGATAAACCACCACCACCACCAACCACGCGCATCTATAGGGCGTATAGGACACGAAGAAATCCGAATAATATCGATTCAGGATAATAATGCTATTTTTTCACCAGTGTTGTTGTTTTGAATAAAATTCCATTGTCGAACTCAATTTATTATATTGTGTATAATTCTAAAATTCAGAAAATTGAAAAATGACCATTTTTCGAATTCTGTATAATTCGATATATATCATTCCTAAATGATGATTCTTTATTCAGATGATAATAAATTTCAACAATTGTTCTTGTTGAATTGAAATTTGAATTTGATGAATCCAAATGATGATGATGATCCGGTTTGGCAGGTGGCAATTTTTTTTGGTTGTAATTCATTCATTTTTTTTATTGCGTATTTTTGTTTGTGCGTCTGCGTCGTTTTTTGTCGAATTGTGGGCTTGCACACAAAAAAAAATAGCCTTGTGTGTACACTACTAAATCGTAGTGGAGTGGCGAAACTACCAAATCAGCTAGTACACTACCAAAATCGATAGTACACTACCAAATCAGCTAGTACACTACCAAAATCGATAGTACACTACCAAAATAGTGCACACTACCAAATCGAATAGTACACTACCAAAATAGTGCACACTACCAAATCGAATAGTACACTACTTTGATTTTTGACCTCTCCCCCTTTTTAACCCTTTCGACCTCCTTTTCATTATTTGTATTGAATTTAAATTTTATTGTAAAATTAAATGAATATAAATAAATTATAAATTATTTTTAAAAACAAAATATCATGATAATGCACAAATTGTATTATGCTGATCCAAAATCCAACATTTTATGGTATGAATTTTTGTTGTCCAATAGAAAAGATATATTGTTCCGTTCTCCAAGTTCTAAATGTTTTCAACACAATGTCCGAGTTTACAAATCCCAAAAATATGTTAATATTGCAATTCGAATCATATCAGCGGCATTGAGAGATTTGACTACATGGCATTATACTAAATAATTGAAAAGGATTAGTTGTAACCGTGGATTTTCAATTCAATTACATACCTGTTTGTTTTTTTAAATAAACTTTATTTACCCCTATATCTTAACAAAAAAAGGGGAAAAAACATGTAAATATTACAAAAAAAAGAGAAAGAAAAAGAAAAAAAATAAACAACAACAAATTACAATAAGTTAAAAATATTAGAAAAAAATATAAATAAAAATACCTGTGTTTGTATCGATGATTCAAACGTGATTTGATTTCCGTGGTCATTGATAAATTGAAATTGGTTGAGATTCAATGCATCAACATCGACGGAAATCTGAATCTGATTATGACTTGAAAATAGGAAGAATTTTTAATAGTAAAATAAAAATAGTTATATTATACTTAACACGTTCGTATTGAAATACACAAAACAAACAGTTCAAATAATTATTGAACAATCAATCTACAACACATAGTAAAGAAAAAATCAGTTGTTAGCATGATTTAAAAACATAACTTATCTGGTTCTCTTTGATTGAAATCTAGCCGATATTGAATTCGATCTAAGACTCAAATACTAAACGAAAAGACATTTGTCGTTATCATTAATCAATTCAGATACATACCATTATTCATACTCTTGGATTTAATGGGAAAAAAGTCACGTCTTTAATTTCAACATATATGAAATCAAAAACGATAAAATATTCATTTCGTTTTTAGGAAACCAGAACTTGTTCAAATATTTTATCTTTTTCCAAAAAACAATATTAATCTACGTATATTAGAGATATTTGTAAAAATATTAATTAATTGATTTTTTATAAAAAAATGATGCAATAGTGCATGACACTTCGCATCTTATTATTTTAATAAATAAATGAATAAATGCCCCAATATTTTACAATATGTTTAATAACAACAAAACATTGTTACATATTTGCTCCAAAAATCAATCAGCTACTTACTATTTACCATGGCAAAAAAATAGAAAAAATATCAAAGTTAAACATTTCGAACATGAAAAAATTCAATGTTGAAATTTTTTGAAACAGAGAATGATGATTGGGCATTTTTATAGTTGTTGCAATTATAAGTCAATACATGTATGAAATATATTTAATGCCGTTCATAGACAATGTTATAATGTTGTAATTTTTTAAATTGTTGTAAACTACTTTCAAAAATGATAGTGTACACTACCTAGTTGAGGTCGTGTACACTACCTAGCTGAGGTCGTGTACACTACCTAGTTGTTAAGTACTTATTCATTTGGTAGTGTGCACTACCATTTGCACACTACCTAGTTGTTATGTACTTATTCATTTGGTAGTGTGCACTACCATTTGCACACTACCAACTAGTAATGTACACTACCTAATTGTTAAGTACTTATACATTTGGTAGTGTGCACTACCATTTGTACACTACCAAATCGAATAGTACACTACCTAATTGTTAAGTACTTATACATTTGGTAGTGTGCACTACCATTTGTACACTACCAAATCGAATAGTACACTACCTAATTGTTAAGTACTTATACATTTGGTAGTGTGCACTACCATTTGTACACTACCAAATCGAATAGTACACTACATGCTTTTTTCTCTGTGTGTGCGTGTGTGTGTGTGTGTGTGTGTGTAGAAATTTCGAGTAAATTCTAGAAATGTGACCGCGAATTGATGAGAAAATTCGCAATATTTCCAATATTAAACAGCTATAGCTATATAGCTATATGGTTTTTGATATTTATAAAACAACTGCTGCAATCAACAAAACGTATCATAATAAATTTGTTTGTCGAACAGTGTGGTTAATTGAAAAACATTGTTTTTTTTCTTGTGTTCGTTCATTCAACAATATTGTTGAAAAGAATTTTGGATTTTTCTTGTGAATTTTATCATCATCATCATTATTATTATTATTATTGTTTTCATTTGAATCGATAAATAATGGCGAAAGCACCTGCAATTGGTATCGATTTGGGCACTACATATTCTTGTGTCGGTGTCTTTCAACATGGTAAAGTGGAAATCATCTCGAATGATCAAGGAAATCGTACAACACCAAGTTATGTTGCCTTTACCGATACTGAACGGCTTATTGGTGATGCGGCCAAAAATCAGGTCGCTATGAATCCATCAAACACTGTATTCGATGCTAAACGTTTAATTGGTCGACGTTTTGATGATCCATCCGTTCAATCTGATATGAAACATTGGCCATTTAAAGTGGTCAATGAAGGTGGAAAACCAAAAATTGAAGTCGAATATAAAGGTGAAATAAAACGATTTTTTCCTGAAGAAATTTCATCAATGGTATTGACCAAAATGAAAGAAACGGCCGAAGGTTATTTGGGTAATAAAGTTACCGATGCTGTTATCACTGTGCCGGCATATTTCAATGATTCACAACGTCAAGCAACCAAAGATGCTGGTGCTATTGCTGGATTGAATGTTTTACGTATCATCAATGAACCTACTGCTGCTGCTATTGCTTATGGTCTGGATAAAAAAGGTGGTGAAAAAAATATATTGATATTTGATCTTGGTGGTGGTACATTCGATGTATCCATTTTGGCTATCGATAATGGTGTTTTTGAGGTAAGTTATTTTCAATTTTTTTTCATCCTAACATTGCTAATTGTGTTAAATTTTCATTTAACATTTATATATTGATATAGGTCAAATCAACTGCAGGCGATACACATCTTGGTGGTGAAGATTTTGATAATCGCCTGGTCAATCATTTTGTTCAGGAATTTAAACGAAAATATTCTAAAGATTTATCAACAAATAAACGTGCATTACGTCGTCTTCGTACTGCTTGTGAACGTGCTAAACGTACACTGTCATCATCAACACAATCATCGGTTGAAATTGATTCATTATATGAAGGTATTGATTTTCATTCAACAATAACACGTGCACGTTTCGAAGAATTGTGTTCGGATCTATTTCGTTCAACATTGGAACCAGTGGAAAAAGCAATGCGTGATGCTAAATTGGATAAAACAAACATCGATGAAATCGTATTAGTTGGCGGTTCAACACGTATTCCAAAAATACAGAAATTACTTTCCGATTATTTTAATGGAAAAGAATTGAATAAATCGATTAATCCAGATGAAGCCGTAGCATATGGTGCAGCTGTACAGGCTGCCATTTTGACTGGTGATACATCACAAAATGTCAAGGATTTACTTCTCTTAGATGTTGCTCCATTATCCTTGGGCATCGAAACGGCTGGAGGTGTAATGACAACATTGATCAAACGTAATACAACTATACCGACGAAACAAACACAAATATTTACCACCTACGCCGATAATCAACCTGGTGTTACCATAAAAGTATATGAAGGTGAACGTGCCATGACCAAGGATAATAACCTGTTGGGTACATTCGATCTGAATGGTATACCGCCAGCACCACGTGGCATACCACAAATCGAAGTTACATTCGACATTGATGCTAATGGTATATTGAATGTATCGGCTGTGGATAAAAGTACTGGTAAACAGAATAAGATCACTATTACCAATGATAAAGGTCGTTTATCAAAAGATGATATTGAACGAATGGTACATGAAGCTGAACAATATCGTGAAGAAGATGAACGACAACAATCTCGAATTCAGGCTAAAAATTCATTGGAATCATATACATTCCAAATGAAAAATACCATCGAAGATGATGCTATCAAGACAAAAATATCCGATAATGATCGCACAACCATTTTGAATAAAATCAAAGATGTACTTAGCTGGCTAGATAATAATCAATTAGCCGAAAAAGATGAATTCGTAGATAAACAAAAAGAATTGGAATCAATCTGTCGACCTATTATTACGAAATTGTATCAAGGTGGTGCTGGTGGTCCATATCCAGGTGGTGTACCGACTGGCGGTCCTAATGGTGGCTCTAATAGTGGTGGTCCAACCGTAGAAGAAGTAGATTAAAAATGATCACATTTATATTCTTCATCATCATCTCATCATTATTATGTTCAAAAAGTTGAACAAAAAAAAGACGTATTCAATCTAATCTAATAATTTGATATATTTGTTAATCAAACAAACAAAAAAATTAATTTGTGTTCCTCATGTGTGTTGACAAAATAAAATATAAAATTTTATTTTTTGATCAAACAATTGATTAATTTTAATAATTTTATTAAAAAATTCGGGAAAAAAATCAATTTTACAAAAATAATTTTTTCAATTCACATTACATTGCGAAATGCTTTTTCTCTTTTTTTTTTGTTTTCTATAAGTTAATTTTGATTAATTATTGATGAAAATAGACACGTGGCTGTTGTTGTTGTTGCTGTTGTTGATTATGATGATGATTCGGTTCTAACCATCGATATAATGATGATTCATCGAAATGTTTCGTACGCACTTTAATACGATAATGATATTCTTTAAGATAGCTTTTTAATATTTGTGGCAGTGGTAAACGATTAATTGAATCATATGTAACACGATCACAAATTGTTACACGTGCCAAATGTTGTAATGAAAATGTAAATGTACGATTCAATGGTTTGGTAAGTACTGGTTCAAAAAACATACAATGTGATGGTACTTTATAATGTTCAATAAGACCGGTTACAGTAGTTGATGAGAATACACCAGGATCATGTGAATCAAATGAGAAACGATGTTCCCAATTTTCAATTCTAGCATGTAATGAACGTTCAAATCGACGAAATGATACGGAAAATAAATGATCTTCTTGTGCGGAATCACGTAACAAAAATGTTCCCTCAGGTTTACCATCCAATAAACGTTCAGCTTCATAACGATCCATCTTACCCCAATAAAAACTACGATTAGTAATGGCCAATAGATCAGGAACCAAACAATTAATGTAATCAATCTGTGTATGAAATGTAGGCGTTGAACGGCTAGCTGAACGGTTCATATTATTTGTATCCATTTGTATATGATGATTCATTATGGGCATTTGAATTGAATATGGTTCATATAAATGCGGTGGCTGTTGCAGTTGTTGTTGATGATGATGATGTTGACCATCAACTGATACATCATTATCATGTCGATAAGTATCATCACCACCATCATCGCTTGATAATGAGGCAGCAGAATTAGGATTCAGATTTACGGATGATGAGATCGATGAAATATTATTATCCTGTTGTTCTGGATGTGAAGAATCGTGTGATGATGATAAATGTGGATGATGTAGATAACTATTTGAAAAACCAGACAATACAACACCCACTGGAAATGGATGTGGTGGTAATGGTGGTGGTTCAGGACTTCGTGACATTGGTGTATTTGGGTGACGTCGTCGTAACGAAACAATTCGACTTAATGGTTGATTTAAAGGTGGAAAATTATCCATAAACGATAGATCATCATCAATATTAACCCTGTGTGCATCGCCATTTACGACATTGTCATCTTCATCATCATCATTAAAGTTATGGTCATGTTGATGTTGTCTTTGAACAACATTATTATTATCATTAATATTGTTGATCGATCCAGAGGTTTGTTGGTCCACAACACCGTTACTGGTTGACATTTGGCATTTAACGATTGGTTGTTTTTGTGGTTGACAATCTTCATCATTAGTCGATGATCGTTGTTGTAGATCGGCAATCGAATCGGTTCGTGTCATACAACAATTAGTAATGAATCCAAATGGTGTCGAGATCCATTTTCGTTTTTTCATCATAAACAATGATTTACGAGATTTATTTGATTGTTTTTTCATTGATTTTGTTGATGATAATGATTCATCATTATTGATTGCATTAGCAATCGAATGATTATCACACGAAATTGATTGAAATATGGCTGATGAATTTTCATCATCATCATCATCATTATTATGATGATTGTCAATATCATCTAGAATCAATACTTGTAAATCACGACATAATGATATGGTATTCTGATTGGCTAATGATGATGATTGTGGCGGTGGTGATAATGATGATGACGATGCAATTAGATCAGAATCAGATAAAGATGATCGAATTAATGATTGATTATGGCCACGACAATTATTGTCATTATTATTGGCAGCATGATTGTGATAATTATTATCCAAACTATTCATTGAATGCATCTTGATTCACAATAACACTAAGGAGGTTATACAGTGTTATTAAATGTTATTGTTGTTTAATCTAAACAATGGAAAAAATGTGAAAAAAAATTACAATTACAATGTTGCTTTTTATATTAAAAAAAAACAAAATCTTACCTCATCAAAAATATGATTTATAATCATCACTATGGAATTGTCATTCACACGCGCATACAATGAAATGATGGGAAAAGCCAATTGAAGGAGATGGAGAGAGAGAGAGTAAAACAATTCCAACCTGATGGATTTTATCAATGTCGAGTCGATTGTGTTGTTATTGTTACTACAAATACAATGTGTAATTGGCGCCAGACAATGTAAATATAACTGTTGTTTTTTTTCTTGATAAACAACCAAAAAAAACACACACAATAACCAATTTCAGGACTTTTTCTTTACTTGTAGATTTCAAGATTGTTGTATTGTCATTGTTCGTCACCGTAGTCGTTGTTGGGATCCAAAAACAATAATAACAATTCTTGACATAATCTAAAAAAAAAAATTAAAGAAAAAAAATGTCAATTGTTGTTGTTGTTTTCATTCCATTTTATATTTGATTATCACATTAAAAATATATATAACAGAATGACAGAATTCAATGTGAATATATAGATAAATAAAAAACAATAAAATAGGAAGAATCCAATCCAATAAAATATATTGAAGTGGCACCATCACAAAAACGTCAATTAAAGGCGTCAAATTGGCGTTGTTGACAAATTGACAATGATAACGATGATAATGATGATTGTCAATGATAATATCATAATTAAAGCGAAAAAAGGCAACAAATTTAAAATGTCAAAATTCTGAAGATGGACCATGAATAATACTGACCTTCATATATATATTATATGGCGTTTGTCACAAAATGACATTGTCAGATAAAATCATTGTGACATGAATGAATACAGAAGTAAAAGTAAAATTATCGTCATTATCATCATCATAATATAATAAGTTGAAGCAAATTTTTGAATAGTAATGATTGTGACCCGGTGTACACACAATTTCATTGATAATCATTCATTCGTGGATCAAAAGAAAAGGGAATGAAGAAGAAAAAAACAAGTTCATAATGCGTTTGCTCAGAAAGAAAAAAAATTGAAATAGAAATTGAGATCAACACACACACACACAAGTTTTGAAGATTTAAATTGAATTCAAATCATGAGTGGAAAAAAAATTTCCCTTTTTCGAATGGTTCATCATCAATCATCGAAAAAAAATGAATTGAATAGAGGTTGGATGATCAGAACACATCAATTTAATCCATAAATAACGTAATAACAAATGATGTGTGATGATGATGATGATGCTTGATTGTAATTTTTCAAGGAAAAACCATATGTGTGTGTGGGAGTTTTGCAATGTCTAAACACACACACACTCATATTTGATTTTCAAGCACTTTTTCTATCGATTTGCTTCGAGGATATCCGGCTTCGATCGTCAAATGATGATTTTTGATGTCCAATCATCAGATATGATTAAATGCGGTAGCAATCTAAATTGATTATCAACATCAACAGCAAAAAAATTAATTAGATTTCATTTTATTTTCAATCATTCATTCATTCAATTTTTTTCTGAATGAAAATTTTAAAATCATAAAGATAAGGATCAATCATGGACCAGTTTTGATTAAAATAGACACACACACACACTCGAACACATTCGAACACACAACAACAACAAGTGTTCGAATTTGATTTTTTCCCTTTCAATGATGATGATGATGAGAAAATCGAATAAAAATCGTGCAACGATAATTTAGGGATTGTTCATAATTTGAATTTTGGTCCAAAACGAAAAAAAAAATTGTAAATGTTTCGTTATTTTTTTCTCGTGCCAAAGATCATCTCTCTATCATCATCATCATTTATCTGGAATGAATAAAAGTGAAAAAAAACAAATTCCCAAAGATCTTAGATGAAGTAATTTTTTATTTTTTTTTGTTCGAATTCATAGGTAATTTCGCTGCCGGTCAACATTATTTAAACACAAATACACTTTCACACCAATGTGATGTATAATGTATGATGAAAGGTGTGACGGAAAAAAGGGTGGCGCCGATTTTTTTATTAGCCGAAAAATTATACGAATAAAACTTTTATTTTTTTTTCTTATCCAGCAGAGCCGCCATCATGGTTTTTTTTCTCGTAACATCAAACGGAAATCGACGACAACAACAACAACAATAACCAACCAACCAACCAACCATTTATGAATGAATGAAAAACTAAAAATAATATTCAAATTTATTCAATTTGTCAAATCATCATCATCATCATCATCATCCAATGTTATTGAAAATCTGCGGATTATCCAATGGATTACCATATTATACAACGACAAGATTGCAACCAAAAAAAAAAATTGTGTAGTTAAATTGCCATCATTATAGTGAGAGAAAAAAATGTCATTATAATAATAACTGTCATTTGTGAATTTCATTCAAAAAAAAGTTGAAATTTTTAACAGTAAAAAAAACATCAACAACAACAACATTAATATAATAACAGTTTTATAAATGCAACGTAAACGTTTTTTTTTCATTTCAATTCCATTTCATTCATATAAATAATTATTATCATTATATCACAACCATATCATCAGATCTATGATTAGCAACAACAACAACAACAACAACAACAACGACAACAACAACAATGATGATGATGATAATTTAAAAAAAAAACATCTCTACTCATAAAAAAAATGGGAAAACAATAAAAAAAAATAGTCGATTGGAAATTGGCCAAAGTCTCTTCCGGAAAATAGTGGTTACTAATAAAAAAAAAAGAAGAATACAAAGATCATCATTATTGATCGATTGATTGGGCTAAATGTCGATTTCTATTGATTGATTGATCGATTATCGTCAAATCATGATGATGGATTTTTTTTTTTTGTTTTCCTTATTCTATCAAAATATGATTGATACGATCAATATATTTGTCTGTCTGTCTGTGTGTGTGTGTATTTATATTTTATCAATCGGAAATATTGGTGATTATTGAAAAAAAATTTAATGTGAATGACGATACAAAAAAAACCAAAACAAAACAAATTGATACTTCAAAATTTCCGGATTTCCGATCAAACGAAAAAAAATCAATTGAAAAAAAGACCACCTACATAAAAAGAAAAAGTGAAAAATCAAAGTAAAATTTTTTTAAGAACAACAACAGATTCAATCATCCATTCATCAATCAATCTATAAATCTGACTAATGACTAATACACACACAGAGACAAACATTTTATGTGATGTGTGTATGTTATGTAAAGAAAAAAACTGAACAACAAACACACCACACACACACACACACACACACATATGAAAATTCTGGGCACAATACCAAGAATGAAAAATGATAATAAAAACGCGTGCACATTTTGTTTCCGGCGAAAATTCTTTAATTTTTTCTTCTCGAAACACACACACACACACACACACAAACATACAAAGCAAAAGCAATGAAAAAGAAAAATCTATGATTATGATCATTCATCCACTGATGGAGTTATATTGTTGATGATGATGATGATGATCTAAAAATAAAACATTCAATTTTCTTCTGATAATGTTGTTTTCGTTTTTTTACGATAATGATGTTGATGTTGTGATATAATGATTGAAAATACAACATTTTGGACATTTAAAAATTTCATTTTTCTTTTCAATTCAATTTTTAACGGATGGGAAAATTTTTTTCGGGAAAAAAAATTATTCGAAATAGAAAATTTCTAAAAAAATTTTTTTTTCATACAAAAATCTCGTTTATATCCAGAATTCGCCATCATCATCATCATCATCATCATCATTGTCGTTGCCGTCATAATCATATAGCTTGATACAAATTATTATTGCACGTCATATATATATATATATAAACACTAAACATTGAGATTTATGCAAGACAAATAAGAGAATATTTAATTTGAATGAAAGAATGAAAGAAAAAACAAAAAAAAAATTTCTTGGCAATAAGAAATCTGAAACGAATTTTTTTTTTCATTCTTATTTCTCTAATCATCATCATCTGAATAATTAGAAAAAAACAAAAGTGCATTGCAGCATGAAAAATGATTACCGGAAATAGCAAATCACCACACACACACACACACACACAAACGCAATGATATGATCTAAATTGTTGAAAAGGACAAAAAAATTTTCTTCCCACCTCTTTTAATTTCAATGCAAAATGACGTCAATTACTAACTGCTACTGCTATTGCTACTAGTACCCCCACCGGAAGATAAACAAATCTGGCATTTGAGCCAGTTTTTTTTTGACGTAATTAATATAAACATTTGAAATTAGTCATTAACATTCTGTGTGTACGTGTTGTGTATGCGTGTGTGGTTATTATTTTCCGGTTGTAAACATTTAAACGCATAAACACACACACACCACACACAGGGTACATCACATCAATTTTGTAATCGATATATGCATGATAATCATAAATCAATAAATCAGTGATCAAAGAGTAGCACTAAAATACAATTATCCCCTCAAAAAAAAAAAAAAAAAATGAAACATCAATGTATTTGAACTGTCAATGTTTATTCATTGGATTCATTTTAAAAAACATTTCATTTCCAAATCCAAAACTTACCCAAATACACAAATAATGGATCGAAAATTGTTCACAATTTTTGTTGTTGTCCACACAAATGCAAATATATCGCATTGATGAAAATTGAACGAAGAAATTCGGATTCTCAAAAAAAAACAATTGATTTGCACAATAGAATTTGATACACACACATTCAAAAACGATTCAAACAATGATCCAAAAAATCCAGAAAAAAACAAAAAACAAAGCACAAAATATAAACGTTTGTCATCATTCATTTAATTGTTAGCACAAAAAGCAAAAAAAAAAAAAAAAACAATCACGCTCGGATAGCACTCATCATTGGTTTATGAGCCAAAATACATCACATACGCACACACACGCATAAACACAAGTAGTTCATTGATGGAATCTACACAGACACAAAACAGTCAAAACCACCACCACCACCATCACACACAAAAGTTTTATTTTTGTAAAAAAAAAATTCAAAGAAAAAAAAACTTGCTCACAACAACAACAACAACAACAACAACAACAACGATAACGTCGACGACGTCGACGTATTACGCTCGTTTGGTTTCTGTTCCTCCTATCTCATTTCTTTTTTTTTCTCTTCACAATTCAATTCAAGATTTTTTACATTTTGTTCTGAATTGAATTGAATGAATGAACGAATGAACTAATGTTTACGACGCAAGTTTTTGTATGAAAAAAGATAGAGAGAATATCCTGATGATGTTGATTGCCATAAATGAAATGTTTGTTGCAACAATATCAACAATTGTTGCTCTTGTCGATCGATTTTTTTCTTTATTTTTCGTGGCTCGAATGATGTGTGTGTGCGAGTATCGGGACCAACCATTCTAAATGAACAAAAAACAGCCAATTTTTTTTTTGCATACAAACAACACAACAAACAAATTCAGCTTTTTTTTTGGCTCAAATATATTAATTGCACATGCGCACGTATATTGATGATCATGGATTTCAGATGAAAATTGGTGCGAAAATTTAAAAAAAAAATTGTTTTTTCTTCATAATGATTTAAAATTGATGAACAGAGAAAAAAAATGAAGTTCCGTTAATTAGTTTGTTCAAAATCACGAATTAAACGACCAATTCGACGTAATAAGCGTAATTGTTGTCGACGAATTTGATTCAATTCGTAATGCATTTGATTCAATCGTTGATTAGCATTATTGTCCTCTGTTGTTGTTGTTGATGATGTTGTTCGACGATGAAATGGAAAAAATGGTTGTTTCATCATTTTTGGCAATTTTGTTATATGCATAAATGGTGCTGTTGTTTGTGTTGATTGATTCTGATGTCGTAGCCGTTGTAATGGATTGATTTTCGGTTGTTGTTTAGTAGGTAACTTGAACAATATAAATGTTAATCGATCACGTAACGATGGATGGCCATCACTATCATGATGATGATGATCATCATCAATTGAATGATCGATTGAATGATTATCGTCATCATCATCAACATCAACATTATTATAAACATCATCATTGTTGATAATTTGTCGTTTGACAGGTAAAATTGTTTTGATAAAATTATTTATCAAACCGGAAAACATTGGATTTCTATCCATGATTGGTGTTTTACTTGTCGGTTGTACATGAGCGTATGGTGGAGAAAATGTATTCGCCAATTCATTATCATCATCGTCATCATTATTTGAAAAAAATTTAAATAAAATTAAACTATCTCTCAACGGTTCTTGATGATTCGATAATGATGATCCCGGTGTTTGTGATTCAATAATTTTCGTTTGCAACGTTGTTTTCTCATCCATTTTTTTCACTGACGGTGATTTTTTCATCATATTTGTCTTGGTGTTTTCATCCAATTTTTTCACCATCATTTCATTTTGTTTTTCAGCCATTTTTTTTCTTCTTTTTTTGTAAAAAAAACACGATCAATAAACTAAAAAAAATTTTACAAAATTAATAATTGAAAACTAAAAAGTCAACTAGCCGATCTTTATATATGAGAGCGACAAAAATTGTCCAATATATAATCGAATAAAAAAAAACAGTTCGAATATGCAAACAAGTTTCGCCATCTATTGGTTAATTTCAAAATTTAATTTAAAAATTTTCAAACGCAACAAGATATTTTTTGGGAAGAGAAAAGAATCCAAAGGATTTTTTTTCTCTCAATTTTAATAATTTTTCTTCATTCAATAAATGGTAATAATATATAGATTCAATTTGTTTGAAAAGAAAAAAAAATTTTTTTTTTTTTGGTTGAAATGATCAATGAACATGATCATTTCAAGATTTCATTCATTTCATTTCATGTGTAATTATAATAATAGAGAATAATTTTTTTTCTGATTTTTTTTTTGTACAACAGCAATAACAATTGTGAGAAAAGAATTAAATGGATATGATGGGCGTTGTGTGTGTGTGTGTGTGTGTGTGTGTCCGAGTTTGGTTTATTGATTTACTGCCGTGTTGTTGTTGTTGTTACAATGATGAGCATTTTTTTTTGTTTCTGTCTATCAGTTCTATGTGTTTGATCTTTAATTGTTGTTATTATTATGATACAAATTTTGAAAAAAAAAACGAAACGAAACGAAAAAAAAACAAACAAAATAACAGATTTGGATGTGTATATGTGGACATTTTCAATGTTGTTTTTGTTTTTAAATCGGACGATTAATGAATGATGATGATGAGAAAAAAAAATCAAGGTAAACACAAACACACACACACACACAAAGACAAAGACAAGACGCACTACACACAAAACATATATGTAACGAGGGTTAACGAATACCGAAAACAAAAAAAAAGAAGAAAAAAAATTTCAAACAAAATTTGTCAATGTATGGTGTGTGTTTCTTACATAATTTTTTTTTTTGTTTTTTGTTTTATTTTGTTTTTTGTTTTGCTTCATCGCCACTCTTTTACATTTTTTATTTATTTTATTTTATTATTATTATTATGAAATCCATACTGGATATAAGTATTATTATTATTATTATTATTAAGGATTATTATTTATTTATTTATTATTATTATTATCATTATAAAATTCAACCGTTAATCGTTTGATGAATCATTTCATTGTTTTTTTTTTGTTTTTTTCTCATCAATATAAAAAAATTTCCATCATCATCGATTAATATTTCGAAAGATTACTATCGATACATCGAATCGAATATAAATGAATGAATGAAGTGATGAATGGATGGATGTACGGACATTCGATTTTTGATGATGATTCGAATTGTGAATTCTTTCTTTTATATTATAATAATTACCATACATATCTATCATCTCGATCATGATAATTGATAGTCTTGATGATGATTAACGGCAATTATCAAACGATGATGGTCATTTTTAAAGATGATAATGATTCGATTCATAGAAACAATTTTGGTGAATATGAGAAAAAAACCAACGACAAATGAATCAATGCAAAATGTTTTCATCACACATTCAATTATGATGGCCAGAAATTGAACAGAAGAACTACCCTTTCACGATGATCTTTGATGTTTGATGATATATATTTATTTATTCGCATCCGATCAAAAATGTTCATCTTCAAGGTTTATTATTTCTTCAGTCTTCATTTCGTCTTCTACATGAATGAATGAATATGATGAGCCATATAATTTGCAATGAGAAAATAGTGAAACGATGATGATGATGATGATTATTTTATGTGAAAAAAAACAACATAGTCGAGCAATAATATGATGATGATGATGAATTTGGATTCAAAACGATCCAAAGAAAAAAAAAATGATGACAACAAAAAAAATTTTGAATCTAATTCAAACCAACAATGTGAATGCAAACAAAAATCAAGTCTTTTTCTTGCTACAAATTGGTGATATTTTTTTCAATCATTTGTTAATATTCGTGTTTGATGATGATGATGATGGCTTTATTTACGAAACGAATGAATGAATGATGAAATTCTACAAACGAAAAAAACAAGAATGATTAATTTCAATGAAAAAAAAATATTCAAATTATTCATTTACCTATGTGTGTGTGTGTGGTGCAGGGGTGTGCGTGGATTAAATTTTGCATCAAATGAACAGAAAAAAAACTGATAATAAACATTGAAGAATGCTAAAAAAAGATTCTACGCAATTTGAATGTGGAATGGAAGTGGAAAAAGTCATTTCATTCGAAAAAAAAGAAATAAATAATTTGTTGTTGTTGTTGTTGTTGTTGAAAACGTTGTTGTTCCGTGTTTTGATTGATGATGGATAAAGATTGGAAATTCGGACGAAAATATTTTTTCCATTTTTGTTACTTGGCACAATTCTTGGAATATTTCTTCAATATTTTTTTTTTGATTTGTTTGGTGGGTTTTTTAATTCTCGAATTCAAATTCTGAGGAAAAATTTTCTTCTTCTCGCTAATTGAATAAATAAACTTGAATATATTGTTTTTAGGTATTCGTCTGAGATTTGCGGGAAATATAACCAAAAAAAAAAACGAGACGAAATAAAACGACGAAACATAGACTTAGATATTTTGACAAGATTTCAAATATGATGACTGCTATAGATGATGTTGTGAAGAAACAAACGAAATGAAAAAAAAACACACACACACATACACACGATGGGAAGAAAAATAGATTTTTTTTTTGTTTTTGTTTTTTTTTTGGTTGACAATTCCATACGTTGATGCTGTGGGCAATGATGATTTTTTTTTGTTTATATATAAAAAATGATGATGATTGATGATCGATGATGATCAATGGATGTGATGGTTGTATATGTTTTTTTTTCAATTATTCATTATTGCTTCGAAATTTTTTTGTTCCTTTTCATGTCATATGATGAATGTGCGTTTATGAAGAAGACGATTTATTTTTTTTATTCTTTTTTTTTCAAACGAAAACAAATGATAAAATGATTAAAATCCACACATATGTACACACACGCACACACATATTCATTCAGATTCAGATGGAAACCGTCTTTTTGGCAGCACATTCATCACAAACACGAACCGGATGATCCCAACCACGTGATGGTACCATTTTACGTTGCAGTGAACAATCATCACAAACACCTTGACCACAAGCTCGACAATGATGTATGGGTATTTTTTCATTAAATTCTAATTTACATCGATTACAATTGGTTATATCTTTATCCGGTATCCAATAATCTGGTCTTGCAGAATCTTTGATCCAGCCTTTATTAAAGAAAAAGAATTTAGTATTTAAAGTTTAAATGAAATAAAACAAAATCCAAGGTGAATTTTAGAGCCAAAAATTTTTCACAAGGTTAATGATTAATTAATGTGAAACGAAAACACAAACAAAACAAAAATAAGGCTCATTACAAACTCACTTTTAAACTCACCCAATGAATAATCGATGGTCTGTAGTACTGAACCTAATGTTGTTTGTAATGCTTCAGACATTTTTCGTGCCGTTACTTCTCCATTCAATGAATCTGGATATCGTTGTCCTAATTTATATAAAATTAAGAATTGATGAATTTCATCTACCATCATAATTATAAAAAAAATCTCAAACTGACCTTTTTCAAAACAAATGTCACAAACACGTACAGGTTGATCACCCCAGCCACGTTCAGGTACTGGTTGATATTTTGATGAACATTCTGCACAGAATCCACCACCACAACGACGGCTAGATTTTAAAGAAGAGAAAATTTAATAAATAATTCAAATATATATCACCATTTGAATTAATACATACCAATGATGTTTCTTTTCCAATGGTTCAAATTCTTTTTCACATTTACCACAATGTTGTATACGTGCATTCGGTACCCAATAACTTGGATTAATCTGATCAGCAACCCAGCTACCAATCATTTTTGATGGTTTAGCTGAAATATTTGTTACAGTTTCGGAAAGATAATTAACCGAATCGACAACTTTTTGTGCTGAATTTTGTTGGCCACATTGTGTACCGGGGAATGGTTCCTGTTGTTCGTTTGATTCCGATGATGATGATTGCGGTTGATCCGATGACCAAAACATTGATGTTATCCAAAAAGATAATAAATTGTTCAACAAAAACAAATGAATGAAAAAAAATTAATTAGCAATTGAAAATAACCAAAACGAGAATCTCAAACAAACAAAAACAACGCAATAATCACAAGCACACAAACACACATTGCGCTCCATCACCAACAGCAACAACAACAACAACAACAACAACACGATATCATTATCATGAATTAGCAAGAAAAAAAACTGTGGGTGTTTTAGTTGTTGTTGATTTCGCATAGCAGGATAAAAAAAACAAACAAAAAAAAACAAATGAAAAAAAAAACTTAAATCATCCTTTTTCACAGAACAAAACAGACAAGACAAGACCAGACCAGATTTGGCTATATCTAGCATTACATAACTATCATATCATTTTCATCATCATCATCATAATCACATGATGATGGAAAAGAAAATCGCTACATATGCATTACATTCATTCATAATGAGTACATCAATCGAGTATATTAAGTTTTTTCCTTAATAACCCAAATTAAAAAAAAAAAATTTTTTTTTGATTTTTTTTTCACTGTAATTTGATCAAACTATCTATCTGAAGATGATGATAAAAACATTTTTTACTTACATCTTCCCAAACATGAAGTATTTCTTTATGTACAACCGTTAATTCGGTTGGTTCTTTATTACCATACCAATATTGTCTTGAACGATAAATGATACCACAAAGACGACATTCCAATACAAAACCAGCCCATGCATATTTAGCTAGACCAACCCATGTTGAATCGGAAGATCCATATGGTTTTGATTGTACTTCAATCTCTTCACCACGTTCAAAACATGATGTACAATAGAAAATTTGATTGGAATATTGATGTTGATATTTACATTTGGAATTACTTTTATGTGGTATGCCATCATGTGAATGATTCATTGAAAGCATACATCGAGACCTAATTAATTCCATACAAAAAAAAATCAAATTATAACAAAAAAAAAAATAGGAATAAAATAAAAGAAAAACATACTTGCAAGATAGGCAGTGTTCGGAACAGGTAAAATATTCATCCGGAAATGGATTCAATGTTATTTTGGATATTTCACCCGAAAATTTTTGGCTCAACACTTTTAATGCATTGAATATGACGGCCGGTGTACGTGCTGAACGAACTGTTGTGTTTGTTAGATGACGATGTACTGTACGTCGTAATTGATCAAAATCTGTCGGTGGCATCAATGTCTGTATGCCAACATATTCAAATGCACTGTATGCTTCGGTCGATAAGGACATTTTATTAAAACGTTGACGTATAACATCTTCGGGTGCGAGATCATTTTCTGTCCAATTCAACCGTAAGAAAAGGATTAAAATCCACAAACACACACACAGAGAGAGAGAGAGAAAAAAAACACTTACCTTGATGTAAAACATCAGTATGGACAGTTTCATGGAATATAATAACAACTGGACCCAGATCCGAAAGGGTACATTGTAAATTACAACGTTGCGATGCTGCCCGTAATTCTTTAGCAAAATGTTTAATATATGCTTGTGATGCTGAACCAAGAAATGTAAATAAATCATTATGTAAACGTTCAGCACGTGTACGATAAATAATAACATCGCTAATGGCAAGCACTTTTAATAATAAACGTGTACGACGATTATTATTATCGGATAAACCTAATAAACCTTCTGTATCGATTGTTAATACACGACGACGACGATCATATGAACACCATATACCAATAGTACAGGAATTTTGTGTTGGACTTGTACGAAATACTTCCATACAATCATAAAACGTATAATTTAATGTATGTGATTTGCCTTCACCAGTATTACCAAATATCGATACCACTTTAACCAATTTATTGGATTGACAACCAAGTTTAGCAATAAATTCTTCAACAGTTTTTACTTGCAACACTTCTTCCGCATCAATGAGTAGAAAACAATCCGGTTTACATGTTTCATTATATTGATCATCAACATCATGATTTGGATGATCCAAAAAATCATCCAAATTCTGATTCTGATTTGTTTGATCAGATATATTCGATGATGATGATGATGATGATGCCGATGATGATTCGGAATTTGTTCTATTCTTATTAAAACCATTTAATTTTAATGTGGCAGCCTGATGATTATCTAATGACGGTGGTGGTGATGATGATGATGAATTTCCTAATGATAATTGTGCTACATCAGGCAAAAGAATTTGATGGTGGTTATCCATGGAGGCTGTTGTCGAATCAAACGTAGATTTCGTCGATTTAGGTGGTGTTGTCGATAGATTAACATCGGACCAGCCATTTTTTCCATTAGCTCCACCATTATTATTATCGTTGTCAAAATCCAACAACGGATCATCTGTATCTAACGGCATTAGTAATGATGATGATGATGATGATGGTTGCTTTGTTGTTGATTTTGTCGATTTTAAATCTCGGCCACCATTTGTCATCGTCATTGATGTGGTTGTTGTTGTTGTTGATGATGTTTGATTTGTTGCTGTTGATTTTCTATGTCGATTTTTTGTAATCGTTGTTGATGATACATAACCTTCGGAACTATCATCAGATGAGGATGGATCCGATGATGATGATGATGATGTTGTTGATGATGAATGTTTTTTATTTGCGTCGTCGTCTTTTCCAATAGTGGTCGATGATATATTTTTCTTTTTATTCAATAATGATGATTTTATAATTCCACCATCAGCGCTATCACCGCCACCACCACCACCATCATCATCATCAACATCGATAATGGTATTAGTTGACGATGTTTTTTTATCTGAATTTTGTTGTTGTTGTTGTTGTTGTTGTCGTTTCTTTTTCTTTTTTGATTTACTTGATGATGACGTTGTTGTAGATAACGTTGTTGAAGCCGTTTTTAATATTGTTTCTGTTGTTGAGTCAAATTCAATCTTTTTTGCTGCTGTTTCTTTGTCGTTTTCTTCTTCTTCTTCTTCTTCTACAAAATCGTCTTCAACAATTGGATCAGAAAATGGTGATGTTGATAGAATTTTTTCGTGATTAGTTAACGGTATTTTATTTAAATTATTCTGATTTTTATTAATTATCGCCGGTGGTGTTTGATTATTATTGGTCACTGAACGTATTGATGACGAATTTGTCGTTGTTGGTAATGACGGAGTCTTTTTACGAGCCAGCGTAAATTTTATTTAAAACAATTTGTTTTGTATATGAACAAAAAAAAATTTTTTATTCGATATCCGTCAACAAACTAGACGATTCTCGTTGTCGCTGTTGTTATTGTTGATTTTCAATTCGAATATATTGATTATTATGATTCACACAAAATTGATTCGCGGTCGTCAATGGATTATTTTCATCAACAATCAATGACAGTCGATAATGATGATGATGATGCAAATGGAAATTGTCAATTCGTTGTTTATCGATGGTAATAATATAATAATGATGATTCACACACAATTCACAGGGTAATTGTCACAATAGTAATCGGCCAATATTTAATCTGTTTTGTTTGGTTGAGTTAGAAATCAAATTAGAATCAATAAGAAATGAAAATTTTAACAAAAAAAATATAAAATTTTAAATATGAAAGACAAACAGCTTTTTTGGTAATGGCAAAAAACAAAACAAAACAAAAAATCCAATCACGACGTAATAAATCTGTCAAATGACCACACCACTACCACCGTAATTATCATCATAACAGTTATTACAGTAATGTGTGATACGAGATAGAGAGAGAGAAAGAGAGAGTGTGAAAGAGATAATGCAATGAATCATGTGAAACGATAACAAATCATGTGAAATATTGATAAATTGAAATTGGATGTCGTTTACCTGATTATCAGATTCAATGATTTTTTCCTATCAGAAACAACAACAACATAAAAAGCAATCACAGTGCCAATATGTCTAGCAATATGGACATGCTAATCAATTATTATTTGATCTATAAACAAAAAAAAATTATAAAAAAGGGAGATTTTTCTCATTTTTGTAAACAAAACAAAACAAAAAACATTCATAACCAACAGGATACACAAACACACACATTAATGTCATGTCATGTAATCAACTATTCTAAAACAATACCACGACGACTACGACAACCAACCAACCAATAATTATCATTTTGTATATAATCTGTTTTTTCATTCAGCATCAGGTGACAATTATGTGTGTGTGTGTGCGCGCGCGTGTTGCAATACCGTTATAAAATTGCGAAATTAACATTTTAAGCATAGAAAAAAACTTTTTTTTTACTCAGTCAATAACTTGATTTGACAATAATATTTACAAATGGTATATACAAAAATGTTTACCAAAAAAAAAACGAATTTTTCAACAACAATTTGATAAATAAATGTCATCAATGTCGTGGATAGATTCAAGTTGAAAATAATCAAATACATTTTATTCATTCATTCAATGATGAATGATGATCACTGTTGGTGATGGTAATGGTGATGGTGATGAATCACAAGCAAAATCATCACATCATCGTTCTTATGGAACAACAGCAACAAGAGAAAAAAAAGAGAACATTTGCAATAATAAGAAAACTCTTGAAACACATACATACAGAGTGTGTGATTGGCAAACAACAGCAATGAAAAAAAAAATTCCAAGGTAAAACTGAATCATCAACATACACACACACAGATACAAACACATCCTACTTATGGTTGAAAAAAAAATGAAAAAAAACTACTGGCAATTCTAAAACATCCAAAAATTGTGTTTGTGTGTATGCGTTTATAAAATACACATTCATTTACATTCCATTGTCTCTTTCAATCATCATCATCATCATCATCATCAAAAAGTGGTGGCCACCATCATCATCACTATAATAGATACCTGGTGGATATAAACGTATTTATAATATAAATACAGCAAAGCAAAAGTGAAATGAAAAAAAGGTGCGCATTTAATCATCACATCATTTTTCAAATTAAAAAAATAACCACTTCATATTTTGTTCCAGGAAGAATTTTTTGATCGAAAATGTATCGTCAAAAAAATTCAATTAATGAATGATGACATTTTTTTTGTTCTGTATCAACATAACATTTAAACACATGTAATAATCATGATTGTTTTTATTGGAAATTTACAATTTCCATTGATTTAATATATTCAATCATTCATTCATACAAAGACACATAACCTTAACCTTCAAATGTAAATTCATTCAGTGCAAATGAGGAATAATCAGAGCAAATGTTTTCACATCGTTCATACAAACACACACACATACACACCTTCAATCATCTGCATCAAATCAAACGTTCTTAACATCTTAATTGGATAAATTATGTGAGAGAGAGAAAAAAACAACAAATTACAATTTACATAATAATCATGGAAATTTGAATAAATGGAAAACCTTCTTCTTCTTCTACAACCGAGTAACGTTCCTGACAAAAGGGTAAAACTTGAAAAAAAAAATTTGATTGGAAATTTTCCATAAAATGTTATGTTCTGTTTTTTTTTCATTTATTGCGTTACATCCAAACAGAAAAATTTTATTGATCATTGATTACATCATCACAACTACACCGATGAACTTTGTTTAAAAACATTCAACAACTTAAATCATCCAAATCGAAAAAAAATCAATTATTCGAAAAAATCAGTAATTTGAAACAGCAAAAAAAACTACGCATTTCATCGAAAACAAACAAAAAATACTCCCCCCTACCCACTATACAAAAAGAAAGATATTGATTTTTGTCGATATGATTTTTTTCCCCGTTCGATATTGCATCATCATATAAGCAAAAAACAACAGCAACAGCAACAACAACAAAATGGAAACTTTCTAATCAGCAAAAAAATCTCTTTAGCTGAAATGCAGTTCAGAGCACAGCAGTGATAAAAAAATAACGTTTTTTTTAATAATCAAAATAATTATTCTTGTGAAGGTCGAGGGTTTCGATGCTGATGATGATTTGCACTGGAATAATTTTAATCGTACAAACACACACACACACACTACTCATCAATATCCATGACGACAAACGTCATTGATTTTTAATTCGATCATCATCATCATCATCATTGCAATCAACATCACACCACAATAAAAACCATCAATAATGTATCAATCAATCATACAACAATTCAAATTCAAACAAATCATGTACAAATATCATAATCATCATCATCATCATTTCAATATAAAATGATTATGCCATCACATCAATCAGAAATAAAAAGCGCCAAAAATTTTAAAAAAAAATTGGATTCAAAACAAAACAAAAAAATTCTCTCAAGCACCATCTAACGGATGGATGGTAATCACAACCACCAAAAAAAAAATTAGGTACACAGAAAAAACAGCTGATCTTAAAACAACCAAAAACAAAACGAAGAAAAAAAAAGTAGATCAGGATGATGATGTCGTCATCATTTTGATGATGGTTAGACAAAACAAAACGAAACGAAAAATCTCATATGACATCTTTAGTGAAAGAAAAAAAAAAATACAAACAAAGAAATGGATATATGGGCGAACACCAAAAAAACCAGAAAACACTGGAGCAAATAGATATTTGGCTGTCATTATTATCATCACCATCAACAACATTACTTCATCGTTTTTCAACCAACAAGTTTTTCTATAATTCGTTTTTTTTTGTTTTCCTCTTTCTCTCTCTTTTTTTTCATTCGGATTATTACTGGTTGTCGATGTCATTAAAACATATATTACACACACACACATTTGTGAATGAATTTGCTACTTCTCTCTCTCTCTACCCGTAATTTCATAAATAAAACATCCTCATCAATGATTCTTGTTTGTTTGTGTAGTTGCATGAAATATATGAATTTCATATATTTCATGCAACTACCAACTGCTTTTCTGCTGTTGTTAATGAAATTTTTTTGTTTGTTTACGGATGAGATGATTTGTTATAATTTAACAAGCAAAAAAAAAAAAAAACAAAAAATTATTATTCTACTAACCTTTTTTTTCACAAATTGAATAATCATTCAAAGAATCAATATCGATAATCTTGTTCTGTGAAAATGAAAATTTCAGGAAATGAAGAATGGAACACAAATTTCTGTGGAAAAAAAATGTTGTTTGATCGGTAGTGAGGTATTTGATGGTTGTTGTTGTTGTTGTTAATTTTCGATTTTGATTTGAAATGGTCAATCAATCGATACAGATGAGATCTTTTTTTTCTATTATAAACACACCAATTCACAAATATTGAAAAAGTGAAATTGATTGATTCTTCCTAAGAATAATAATAATAATAATCAGCTGTAAACAAAAAAAATCAATGAATTATTATTACGAAATTAATTCATTTTTATAAATATAGAAAAGTGTGAAATAAGAGAAAAAATCAAATTTGAATTGTAATAGATTGCAATCATATCACATATGTGCCTGTGACTGTTCCATTATAGATAGATGATTCACAATGGCACGTACATCGTTTTTATTCTTTCGATCATCCTTAAAGGATGATGATAATGATAATGATAATGATCGACATTCATCTATGTATATAAAATTAAAAAAAATGGGGATGGAAAAGAAATTGTTGAAAAATTCGCGGGGAAAAAGTGCATATAACGAACTTGGATTTGGTGGTGTTTGTGTTGTGTATCGATCGAACTTTTTTTCACATTTTTTTCCTTTTCCTTGTTGTTGATTTACTACTGATTTATTGAATTGAATTTCGATTTTAACAACAACAACAAAAAATTATTAAGCCGCGTAGCAACAACAAACAAATGATGACAACTCAAATGATGATGGCAGCATAGGCAGGCAGGCAAGCAAGCAGGCAATGTAATGATTTGAAAAGTGAATATTTTGTCATCAAAGTCAAATACACAAACACAGAAACAGAGATACACAAAAATTCTGAATTTGAATTTTTTCTTATCAAAATACAGGAATAATGAAGAAAATTTCGTTGATTTTTTTTGGGTTAATTATACAATAATGATAAAGCGACTGACAACTAGCTCAATTCAAATAGTTCGAATTCAAACAACAAAATACAAAATTTGATTTTGGTGTGTGTGTGTGTGTGTATGTGTTTAGGATATCATTATCATCATCATTATTAAACAGTAAAAATGTTCAATTCAAAAAAAAAACAACACTTACAAAACAAAAATTGACTACTAATAAAAATATACAGGTGTTGTCGTTGTTGTTAGTTATATCAAATGATGATGATGATTATCAATTCAATTTGATAAATTCAGAGAATTGACGATAAGTAGTTTTTTTTTAAAAATTGTCAGAAATATTTAGTTTTGTTCTTATAAACATAGCCGTTAATATCAATAGTTGATAGTAGTAGTACAATTATGATGATGACAATATATCATATATAATTCATTGGTGATGGTTGATAATGAGAGAGAGAGAGCTAGGGGTACGCGGTTCCAACAACATAAGATAATATAATATTCTCTTATTTAGCAGCAAATTGCAATTTTCAAACAAAAAAAAAACATTCAAAATGATGATGACTTTGAAAGAATCAATGATCAATGATGAAATTTCACACATATACACACACACACAAAGAAACTTTTTTTTTCTTTCTTGATTCAGATACATGAATAAACCATTTGTATATTTGTGCATTTATTATTGTTGCAAACAGGGGGAAAGAAGAAGAATGTTAAAATGAAAAAAATGAGATAAAGCAAAGAAAAAAAATCGAATAAAAATATACAATGAATGATGTAGAAGAGAATGATGGATATTATAAACGACGCACATCAAAAATAACTAAAAAAAAAAATCTCTAAAACCAAAACAACAACAACAACAACAACAACAGCAACGAAATGAAAACAATAACAAAAAGGTTACCACTACAACAATGTCAAAAGTAGTAGCATATGAATTTTGTTATTCATAAATGACATTTGTATTTTTTTTGTGTTTATGTTTACATTTACATCACATCGCGTACGAGGTAGTGGTATGTAATAATAATAATAAATCTATTTAATTTTGAAGCAAAAAAAAATGATGATGATGAGGAGGAAGAATTTATTTGTGTGATGGAAAAGAAATAACATTGAATAAAAAAAAAAATAAAAATAAAAATGTTGAGAATGATGATGATAAATCATATGGACGAAACAAAAAAACTGTCTGAACAATGACAGAAAGTTGTTGTTGTTGTCTAAATTTAAATTCACAGGATGAGATATGTGATTTCTTTATTCAAGCACAATATAATATAAAAATGAAGATGAAAAAAATCACCTTATCTTCTCCCTCTATCTGTGTGTGTGTGTGTGTGTATAGAAATTTATGTCAGGATCATTCATATACCACTACCATCACCATGATACTACTACAACGATCGTTTTTTTTTTGAAGAACATCTGGTCTTCGTGCTTGGTATCTCTCTTCTTTTTTTTCCATTGTTATGGTTTTTTTCTTTGCCATAGCAACCAACATCATCATCATCATCATAATCATCATCAATACAATTTATAGGGTGTTCAAAATTGAATCCTATCACGTGATATTTACCATATATGCCATCTTGTGACGGAATTTGTCATATTTTTGTTATTTTCAACATGATAAACACGTGATTTGTTTTTTCCACTTTTCATTGATGATATAAAGATGATGAATGTGGAACAACAGATATCCGATCAATTTTCCGATGCAATCGAACGACAAGATGATGTAGATGATTTAAATTATCGTTTACAAAATCAACATATCGATCGACAAACAACGAAAATAAATGACGACGACGACTACGATGATGATGATGATTATGGTGACGAAGTTTTATATGATGGTCATGATTTAGACTCGAAAATCGATCCTGATTCAAACAGCAATAATTATTATCAGCCAATATTGAAAAAATTCAGTAAATATGTGGATAAAATCAATATAGATTCATATGAAATTCCACATAAAACGGTGAATTTGTTGAATGAAACGGATAAACGGATGGTTGAAGAACGAAAACGTATCAAAGATAAATGTGATCGTGCAACCGTTGAACAGGTACTTGATCCACGTACACGAATGATACTTTTTAAATTGATAAATCGTGGTTATATTGATGAAATTAATGGCTGTATAAGTACCGGAAAAGAGGCAAATGTTTATCATGCAACATCATCAAAAGATGCTGATGATGGCGGTATTGTGGGCGATAAAGCGGTTAAAATTTATAAAACATCCATCCTAGTATTTAAAGATCGTGATAAATATGTTAATGGTGAATTTCGTTTCCGTCATGGTTATTGTCGCCATAATCCTCGAAAAATGGTACGAACATGGGCTGAAAAAGAGATGCGTAATCTTTGTCGTATACATCAAACGGGTATACGTTGTCCAAAACCATATATACTGCGTAGTCATGTATTGGTCATGGATTTTATTGGCCAAAATGGTATACCGGCACCATTGTTAAAAGATGCCGCATTGAATGAAAATAAATCCCGTGAACTTTATCTTGAATGTATATTGATGATGAGAAAATTATTCAACGAAGCCCATCTGGTACATGCTGATCTAAGTGAATTCAATCTACTATATAATGATGGTACTATCTATATGATCGATGTATCACAATCTGTCGAACATGATCATCCACATGCATTGAATTTTCTACGAAAAGATTGCTCAAATATTAATGATTTTTTCCGTCGAAAAGGTGTGCTAACAATGACCACCAAAGAATTGTTTGATTTTATTATCGATCCAAACATCAATGAAACAAATATTGATCGATATTTGGAAAAAGCACAGGAATTAGCTGAAAAACGATCAACAACTGAAGGAGCACATGATTTGATTGATGTTGATGATGAAGTATTCAAACAGGTTTATATACCACAACGATTAGAACAGGTAACAACATTCGAAGATCGACAACAGAATCGTGATCAAACACATTATAAAACATTGGCTGCATTGAATCAAGAATTGAATGGTCCAATTACGAAACCAGCATTATTGGTGGATGATGATGATGATGGTTCAGATACCAACGACTCTGGAGATGAATCCGCTGATGGTTCGGATAAATCATCTGGTGGTGGATTTCGTCATTCTGCACGACCCAAATACGAAACAGCCGAAGAGAAAAAGGTAAATTTATTTATTTTAATTTAATTAAATTAATTTATTTTTTTCAATTTTCAACTCTGGTTACTGTTTCTGGCAGCAACGTAAACAAGTAATCAAACAAGAGAAACGTGAAAAACGCCAGAATAATAAGATACCGAAACATGTGAAAAAAAGAAAAGAAAAATTGGGCCGTAATAATAAAAAATGAAAATTAAAATCATCATCATGTCACATGAAAACGATTTGTGTGTAATTTTTTCGTCTTTTTCCGTAATTCTTCATAGAAATTACTGCCAGTTTTTTTCGATTTTTCATCACGTTCTAAACGTCTTTTCAATTTGGATGTCATTTTTTTCACTGGCTTCTGTACTGGTGGTAGTGATGGTTTTGTTGTTGATTTTTTTCGTTTGAAATTTTCGGCAATTTCTACTTTTTCCTCTTCATCGCTGTCATTTTCATCATCTTGATTATCATCATTTTCATCATCTTGATTATCATCATTTTCATCATCTTGATTATCATTATTTTTCATTTTGTCATCATTTTTAGTCTCATCATCATCATTATAGTCATCATCCGAATTGTAAAGATTATCCATCGAATCATTCACATCGATTGATCGAATATCATCGCCTTCGAATTCAAGATCAACATCAACTTTACGAAGATCTTGTCGAACTTCAGGATTTTTAGATTTTGATTGAGATTTTTTCAAATTTCGTTGTTGCTGCCGCTGTTGTCTTTCTTCCGATTCTGGTGGCCAAACAAAATAAGGCAATTTACCACGTTGCCAATCGTTTAGTACCATTTTGGAGACAGTATTAATATCTGGTTCACCACCTTTCAATAATTTTCCTGTTGCTTGTGCTAATTTTGTTAGAAAATCAATATGATCATCCCATTCAATGATTTTATATGCTTTTCGTAGATATTCTTTACGAACGCGTTCCAAAACGGTTGGTATATGATCTTCAGGATCGGCAATATTTTCCACACGTACAACACCTCTTAATACGATATCCGTATCTGTATCACCGGATGGATAAACAACACCCGGACAATCGATTAGATAGATTTTCTTCATCAATGTTATATATTGCCAGACTTTAGTTTCGCCTGCAATCGGTGCTACATTACATACTTTTTTTGCACGTAACGTATTGATTACGGATGATTTTCCTACATTTGGATAGCCAATAAAACCGACACTAATCTGTTTTTTATCCGTATGAAGCTGTGAAAATTGTCTTAGTAGATTAATTAAGGCACCTTTACCGAATGGTGTTTTCATCGATGCTTTGAATGCCATCGTAGGATATTCACTGGACAGTGTGGCAATCCATCGTTGTGTTACCCATGTGGGTACTAGATCACATTTGTTCAATAAAAATACAAGATGTTTATGTGGTTTTTCTTTACGTAAATATGTTTCAATATGTTTGGAACGTGTGCCCATTGGATCACGTACATCCAATACTTGTACGACAACATCACTTGAATCGATCACTTTATAAAGTTCATTCCAAATTCGTTTTGATTGTCCTTTTTTCATAACAGCATGTGGCGTTTCTTCACGAAAATCTTGTTCAACAATTAGATTCGAATCTTTACTATCATCATAGTTTTCATTACGTGTTTCCACCGACGATGCATACGTTTGTAGATCTTCAAATTTAAATCGTGGCCGTTTACGTTTAGATTTCTTTCCAAATGTATCTCGAAAACTTTCCGTATCCAATATATGAACTCGTTGAAATTTAGCACGTTCATTGAGCAATGTAATCGGTAATTTTGTCTGTTTCATCACCACTTTATATGGATCTTGAATTGTTTTTTGCATTTCATCTTGAAATTTTTGCAATGAATTCTGTGCAATTGTTCTGGTGTTTCCAAACCATTTTTGATTAGGTGCTACACGGGCCACCGTTCCACTGGATAATTTTCCTTGAAATGGTGCCGCTTTGATGATTTTACCATCCGGATTACGTATGGGATGGGAATTTTTATACATCAACAGACGACGAATCGTCGAACGATCACGTAGATGACTTTCATTGGCATTTCGTGGCCGATCAGGATTCAAACTATGATGTGATTTTCCGGAACTTTGTTTTGATTTATTCACTTTGACCATGATTAATTGTTTGATTGATGGAAAAAAACAATGATTAAAATTTATTGAAATTCTTAGAAAAAAAAATCTATTAAATGGCACAAATGAATTTCACGTGTTTGCAATCGATTCAGAATCGATACAATCGCAATTTTATTCGTTCATCACCGTATGTGTGTGTGATGTGATGTTTACATATATAAATTTCAAATGGCAAAATATCTAACCCGACAACGTAAACAAATTCTTGATTCAATACTTCGTGTTGATCATAGTGGTGAATTAGCTGCCGATCGTATTCATTATGGTCTTATGTATGCATTTCGTAATGATCAACAATTTCAACCGATTATTCATCATTTATGGGAACAAGAAAAACGGCATCTAGAATATTTTTCCAAACAATTAGTATTGAATCGATCACGTAAAAGTTTTTTAACACCTGTTTGGGAAACATTAAGTTTAGGACTTGGCCTTACAAGCGGTATGCTTGGACGACGTGCTGCAATGGCTTGTACAGTGGCCGTTGAACGTACAATAACCGATCATTATGATAGTCAAATACGACAATTACTTAAGGATGATTTACGTGTACATCGGGAATTGATTGAAAATATAAGTCAAATTCGTGATGATGAACAAGAACATCATGATACTGGTCGTGCAAATGATGCAGAAAAAATGCCCGCTTATAGTTTATTCGATGCAATCATTTCCAATGGTTGTAAAGTGGCCATACAAATTGCCAAAAGAATATGAATTCAAATTACCATGATGACATGACAGGTGGCGCCAGTTTCTCTTTTTGAAACAAAAACAAAACAAAAAAAAATTTGAATCTGAAAATTCAAATAATTGTTGAAATATTTTTTCTCTGTTTAATAAAATGAAAATGAAAATAAAATGATATATAGATTTATATATATAGAATTATTATTATATTAAAATAATAATTGAATGTGAAAAAAAACAAATGGAATATGGTCATCAATGAATGAATGATTGATTGAAATTTGTTAATCTCATGTTACAAAATATAGTGGATGAATGACCAAGACAAAAAAAAACGGAATAAATATTTGCTGGGGAAAAAACGTTTGATGATGATGATGACGATGATAATGTTTGATGGCGATCCGTGTTTTGGTTTCTCATTTTTTTTTTTGCATGTGTATGTGTATGGAATGATAATGTTTGAGAATTTTTTCACTTGATAAATGATGGACAATGAAAATCTATATGAATGATTATTATTTGGTGGTTATGATTATGATTATTAATTTATTGTATATAATAATAATTACCATTGCACGGATGGCCTATTCTTTTTAAAAAAATGAATTTTTCATATTTTGTTTTCATTTGGAATTTTTTTTTCGTTTCAAATTCTTTGTGTTTTTTCTTCTTGTTTATGTTGAACATTAAATTTTTGTTTTGATTCTACACACAGCAGAATTTATGTATGTGTGTGTGTGTGTGTGTGTGGTGTGAAAAATACAAATTGTTTTTTTTTGGCACAATAAAAAAAAGTCAGTGTTTGTAAGATTATTATATAGATAGATGGTGGTTTCATGTTGTTAATTCGATGATGATGATGATTATTTTATGTGGAATGTCATTTTGAACTGTTTTTTTTTGCAATTTCCCCAAAAATGCCTTATAATATTTAATAACTATATATATAAATGATTTATAATTTTTTTTTCATATAAAATAAAAAATTTGTACGAGCTCAGGATTTATTATGATGTGAATGGTGATATAATGATAATGATGATGATGATGACAAGTTGAATTTGAATTTCGATTATTTTTTTTTCGTTATGTTCCTCATGATGGGTACATGATGTATTGTATTGTTTGTCAATGATAATGATGATCATGGATGTTATGTGGAAGAAAAAAAAAGTGGAGATTATTATTTGAGATGAGATTTTTTAAGAAAAAAAATTCTTGAGAAAGCATAAATCATTTGTATAGTTCGATTTGTCTTTTGTTTTATATATATCACAGAATGACGAAAGTATGTAAATTGAATTACACGAAAATTGTTTTTAAAAAAATTTAGAGAAAATTTTTTTTTTCAAAAATGACCATCAAACAAACAAACAATTTACACAACATTGTGTGGGTGTGTGTTTGTTTGTTTGTTTGATGTGTGTGAATGTCATTTTTCTTGGTGCGTTGTGAAAGTATGAAATATGAGTATCATAAGCAGCAAAAGATGAGAGATTAGATTAAATGGAGAGAGAGAGAGAGAGATGAAAAAAAATGTTGAAATGAATTTTTCGTCGTTTTTTTTTTGGTTTTGGTAATAAAATCAATCGATGATGGTGATGGTGGTGATGATGATGATGTCAATGTTATGTAATGAGTAGGTGTGATATCGATGATTAAAGCTTTGGTTACAAGTCGAGAAGAAAAAAAAATTATTTGTTGTTTGCCGATAATATAAATGTGTTTGTGTGTGTTGAGTATAATTAGTAGTTAATTAATTGATTATATATATGAATTGATGTTTTGTCAAGTCGGGTTTGATTCAGATAAAAATTTCCTGTAAATTTAAAAACATTGATAAAAACTCTGATAGTATATATTAGTGGTTGTTATATGCAAAAAAAAATATATATATGTGAATATGCAATATGATTTTGATATGATTGAACAATAATTGATTGATTGATTAATAATTGATTCATTATATAATTGTGTTGACAATCGATCAATTGGCAAATTTTTTTTTTCTTAGTTTTATGGTTAATATTATTATTATGACCATGATACATAATAATAATGAGCTTTGAGATCTAATGATCGATTTTTGTCATTGGAAAAGTGTGTGTTTGTGTTTGTGTGTATAGGTGTCTGGACAGCATTCAATTGTCAATCAATCAATCAACAGGTATCATATTCGACAAGTGTTATATCATGTGTTTCGGCATCAATTTGATGTACTTCCAATAGTACAGTATCTTCATGTGAATAATGTTTAACCATATCATCATCCATTTGTACAGTGATTCTAACAAACAAACAAAAAAAGAAACGATAGATTTTTTTTAATGAAAATGAATTTTCAAAATGAAATCATCAAATTGATATACTAACCCTTTTTTACAACGTTTATAAATATTACGAATATTTTTCGCTTCTAATTTATATTTATTTTCAATCTAACAAGAATCAATTATTGATTGAAATAACAGATTATTATCGATATGTGACTTACCGCCCATGCAAGGCCGACCAATGTTGGTGGTACTAGATGAAGTGGATGAAATACCTCTTCGTTTTCTTGTTTAGCATATAGCAAAACTATTTTTAGAAGAATAACAAACAGATAATAAGTTGATTATCAAAAATTTGTTGTTGTTGTTGTGATTACCTCGATCATTAAGACTGGGATAACGTTCCAATTTAATCTTTTTAGGTGGACAGGCAATCGGCATATCACATACTAATGATTGATCGGTTCGTTCACTAGAAATGGACATTTTTCAATTTAGATATGAAAAAGATGGAAAAAGAAATGGCATAATATTACCAAGGATGTAAAGTGGTTAATGGAATATTTGTACTGATCGATGGCAGGGCACCAGAATCAGTATCATATCCAATATCGGTGCTTGTATGGCCATAAAAATTAATATCTCCAGTTGTTATCTATATTATAATAGAAAATTAATTATTGTAAAATTTAACATTTGAAAATGAACAAAAAAAAATTTCACTAAACTACTTTGTCAATATCTTCACTTGGTGTGAATAGAACCGGTGGTTTCATCAGGTCGCTCATTGAATAAAATTCTGAACGATCACATGTTGGATGATACATTTCTTCAATTTTCTTACGTCCATCTGAAACAATATCTTTGTTACAATTAATGAAAATGATTTTTTTTTTCGTAAAACAATCTAATACTCACTTCCAGTTGCATTCATTTTACGTTTAGCTGCACGTCGTTCTTCATCACGTGTTTTTCTTTCAGCTCCCTATAATTAAATGTTTAGTTTAGTTTTATGAAACGATTATCAATTTTAATGCGCATACCTTATCACAAAAAACTTTAATCTGACAATAGCCACGATGAACCGGTGTACTTCCTTCACGAATATCATCAAATGTATCTACTTGTAGATGTAAGGGAAGACCCTGTGTGTGTAGTCAAAGAAAAAAAAAGCAAATTAATATTTTTCATTTAAATTGAATTGGATTTCAAATTACTTTGACTCCTTTTTGATTACTAAAATCCGTACTTAAACATTGTACGGCAATATTCACTTTAGCTTGTCCTTCCAATGGATTCCAATAGAATGCAATGGCATTATGTGCCACTTCTTCGATTGGACCAACAATACCGGATGAATTTTTCGTATCAGCATCTAATATACGTTGTTTAACACTATGTTGACGACTATGCCAAAATTGCCATGCTTTCACCTCTTCGTCTTGGGTTTTTTCCTCACGAAACACTAACATAACAATTGACTAAATGAAATTAACAAAAATGAATGGTAAATTATTCAAGTTTCAAGAAAAATCTTACTTTAACCGTTCCATTTTTCAATGGTTTATCTGGATCATTAATATATTCCATTGTAATACCATAAAATTGTCCTTTGTTTATATAGGTAACACGATCATCTTCACGTCGTTGACTGGTCGATATTGGTGATTCAAGAAAATATTTGAAACCAATATCAGAAAATCTATAAAGTGGATGAAATTAATATAAGTTCATCAAAAATGATTATCACTAATTTACAATTTAGGTATCTGTATTTTATCGATATCTGAATTTCGGCCATATTCATGCCATGATCGACGACTTGCTGATTTGGTTACGGCTGCTGGCGTTCCTGCAGCGGTGGGTGTTGTTACATTTGCCACTGAACCAATCGATGTTGGTGATGTAACCGATGATGGTGCGGATGATGATGATGAAACGGTTGGTGTAGCTACCACAGCAACGGATGTTAAATCAGTTGCAGCAGCTGCTGTAACAACCGGTAATAATGTTGGCGTCTGCTGAGCGGCTGTTAGACCAGTATATTCGAATATCTGCTTTAATAATAATTATTTGGGCAGGAAAAAAGAAAGGAAAAAATCAAAAACAAAATTATTATATAGCAACAATAAATCAAATAATAAAAAGGATATGTGTGTGCAATCGATCATTGATGATTGATATTTGTGTAGGACGTCAACAAACGAAATGAGAACCAATCACGTACAAATAACAAACAAACACAAACGATATAGCAATTTGAATTGAAAAATATGATTATAAATAACTCTTACTTGTGGAATTGTTGTTGTCGTCGTCTCTTGTCTAGGCGTTGCTGTTGTCGTATCTCCAATTCCGCTATCTGGGGATGGCAAATCAACAGTTAAACAACTATGTATTGCTGTTGTATTAGATTTATAGCCATTCACCACACCATTTGTTGTTGATGTTGTCGCTGTTGTTGGTTGTAATGATTGTATAGCAATTGTACCGGGCTGTTGTTGTGTAACGCCAACACCATTGTTATTATTACTGACCATCGATGTTGTTGTTGTTGCCTGTGTTGTTACTGGTTGCTGCTGTTGTTGTCGCAGATATCGATCCAAAAACGATGTTTCCGTTTCACCAACCATATTAGCCGTTGTTTGATAATTATTATTTCCGGCTATTGTTACTTGCGGTATTTGTTGAGTGACTAACTGTTGTCTAACCGTATTATATTGTTGATCGCCTGTATTAGTGGCAGTACCAGCGGTCATTGCAGTTGCAGCCGGATTCGTTGTAACGATAATCTGCTGTGGTTGTTGTTGAGGTTGAATTCCATTAGCATTGGTTGGATAATATTCACGATATGTAATATAATCAGTGGTAAGATAAACGGTTCCACCATTTGTTGTACGTGCGGCAGCTGTTGCCGTTGGTGTGACTGCATATTGAGGTGCTAAAGCCGTATTGGCATTCACCTATGTCGATGATAAAGAGATGAAATGAATTGAAACTTTGGAATTTAGAATATCCAAACATACCTGTAATGCATACTGTCCATTACCGGATAGATCATATGCTGATGTTGCAAATGTTAATTGTGTTGGTGTAGCATTGTTATTATTATTATTATTATTATTTGGTGGATAAGGTTGTGCCGGTGCTAATGATATTACGGTGGCCGGTGGTGATGGCTCCAATTCACGGCTATGATCAACATTATTTGCCGATATTACATCAACCATTTGTCCTGGTGATGATAATGGTGGTAATGTATCTAATGGTTCATTTTTTATATGCACAACTTCATTTACATGTTGTAATACTGTTGTTGTTGCTGTTGATGCTGTTGTTGATTCAGGTTTTATATGCACAACACTATTATCATTTGTTTGTTGTAATATCGTTCCGGTTGTCGATGTTGGTTCCGTTTTTATATGAACTAGTTCCGTTCCATGTAATACTGATGCTGTCGTTCGTTGTTGTCCGTTTTGAAGCTGTTGCTGTGAATGTTGTTGACTTGGCGTTGTAGTTACAATAATAGTTTGTGATTGACCATTATTATTTGTTGTGGTTGGTTGCGATTCTTGTTGTTGGCCACCACTGCCGGCTATGGTAACCGTACCATTTTGATTAACCACTAAACCACTATTATCACTACTTAGACTATTTCCGGCTGCTGTAACAATTAGATGATTTTTTGCTTGTTCAAGTTTAACAATCAAAGGTGATGATTGTGGTGATTGAATATTATTATTATTATTATGTCCATTCAATGAACTTAATTCTTGTTGTTGTTGTTGTTGTCGATGATCATCATCGTTATGTTGATTATTATTCGTTGTCGTTGTTATCGTCGATGTTGATGATGGCGAAGACGATGATGATGATGATGATGTGACAGCAGAAGTAGCAGCTAATGAACCACTTGTTGTTACAATAGTTGCATTCTGTAATACACCGTCGGTCGTACTAACTGCTGATACAGGTACAGCACTACAAATATTGGAACAGGAATTGGGACGAAAAAAAAGTAAAAAAAAACGAAAATGAGAAAAAATTCAAAAGGAAAAAATACGGAACAGAAATGTTTAATGTTATGTGCATGTTAAATCCTTTTGTGAGTGTGTGTGTGTGTGTGTGTGTGTGTAAAACCAAATTCCCGAATCATCATCAATAATTTCTTGAATTAAATGTTGGCAAACCTATGATTGTAATAATGATGATAACAATATATTGATGATTATGATGATGATATATTGTTGTCGATTGCAAGTTGATAAGTTGTGGGGTCAATATAAATATAGAATATATATAAATAGTGAATATATTTAGAATATATTCTGTACATAATTTGATTATTATTACCAATAATTAATGACGCTTTGCATTGTGGAGTTGTTTGATGAAAATGAAAATGATATAATAATAATAATAATAGTAATAATGTCCAAATGTTGTAAAGTTGGTCAACAACTTATCATACAACAACAACAACATCTACTGAATACGAGAATGATGATGACAATGACAGAAACCAGTTGTTGCTGTTGTTGTTACCTTCAGTGGATATTTGATGATGATGATTATGAACAGGTTGATGATATTCATTCATTGATAATAATAATAATGATGATGATGAATGACAGGTCATGATGATGATGATAATGATCTTGATCAACAACCGCACAACAGACGATGAAACCAGAATCGAACACACACACACACACAGAGAGAGAGAAAGACAGATTGCGAGAGAAAGAAAAAGTTGATAATCAAACAGATGATCAGTGAAAATGAAAAATGAAAGTTTTCTCACATAAACAGGAAACCTGTAATTCATTCATTACATTCGAGAATTTCAGAATTCTGGTTTGTCATTTTTTTACTGTAAAATAAAGCCGTTGTTGTCGTTATAGTCATCATATACGCACACGGATTCGAATTCGAACGTTTCTTCATACACAAACATTCGATTCTATGGGTTTTTTTATCGTTGAAATTCTTGTTGGAAAGATTTTTGTTTCGTTTCGTTTCGTTTCTTATTTTGTTTTGTTTTTCTTTTCTTTCTTTTTTAGCATTGAAATTTGATCCAACACACACATAAATAAAGCAAGCATGTGAACGACAACAAAACAACGAAACGAAGAGAAAACTCACTCGAATATTGCGATTGTTGGATGTTGACGATTATGATGATGATGATGATGATGTTGATGTTGATGATTGGAAAGCAATTCAAACCATGGCCTTCAACTACACAGTACAGATATTAAAAAAGCACATACCATCATCAACATCATCGTCGAATGTCTCCAAAATTCCATCCACTATCCATCCATTCAACAATGCACAATATACACTTGTTGCTATTACCTGTGTTTGTGTGCGTGTGTGTGTGAGTGTGTGTGTGTGTGTACAAGTGTCCATGTGTACCTTATTATCTTCAATTTCGTGGTCGTCGTCATTCGTGGTGGTGGTTATAGAATGTGTATGTGTGTGTGTGTGTGTATGTTTGTGCCGTGTATATGTTTATGTGGTGGTTCTTAAAACAAAAAAAAATATTGAAACTTTCAAAAAATGAAGAACTTTGAATTTATGTTCATCACATGCAATGGTAATCAATGATGAACAGAACTTTTGTATTTGTGTGTCTGTGTGTGTATGGAGAATTTGAATGTTGAAAATGATGATAGGATGGGAAATACACACAGAAATACATCGTGTATGTATTAAGATTGCCGATCCGTGAGCGGCGATGGCCATGGTCATAATGATGAACAAAAAAAAAACATACACATATAGTAGCAACATTTATTGACCATTGCTAGCAATATATTCATCATCATCATCATCACGAATAATTAAGCCGCAAGGCGGCGTATGAAAAAAATTCGTTATTTTTTTGATTTTCCATACATTAGAATCCAAGAAGAATATCTAGGACACCTACCCACACACACACACACACATGCAAACAACCATAATTTTTTTTGGGGTTAAGCAATTTTATTATTGACCAAACCTCAAGATGAATCATCATTAACTTTAAATATCAGATTCCTTACCAATACAATGATTGTATATGATTCACACATATAGTGATTTATGTGATTATCATTATTATATTATTGATCGATCAATCGATTGATTATTGATTAATGATATAGTGATAATAAAATCATGTATTTGTGTTGTGATAAAATTCAGGTCAAATATCGATGACACAGATTGAATGTTTTTTTTCTTGAGTGTGTGTGTGTGTTGTTGAAAAGTTATTTTTTTTTATTTGTCAACGCTTACCTCCAAACCATTTCTTGTAGGGCTGCTGCATCGGTTATATTTTTACCATCGGATGTAATCAATGTAATACCGGCTGTTTTACCAACACCACCACCACCACCACCAACACCTCCAATACCATCAACAACAACGGGTATTTTATAAAAATCATATAATGATTGTACGGTGGCTGACGCAGGTACTGTAATTGCCGATACAGGTGTCGTTGTTGATGTTATTGATGTTGTTGATGATCCATTTGTTTGATGATGATGATTATTATTATTATTATTCATATGATGATGATTATTATTATGATAAAGATGATGATGATGATGATGATGATTATTATTATTATTATTATTATGTGAATGATGGCCACCAAGATGTTGTACAATATCGGCTGATGAGCCGTTTATGTTGAGCATTGTGGTTACCACCGAACCTATCAAAATAATCAAAACAAAAAAACAATGAAATAACAGAAAAAAATTTTAAAAAAAACAAACTTTAAATAATTTGTCAACAACAACAACAACATTGAAATCATATCGTGACATTCTCACAAAATTGAAATCGTCTTTTTTTTATTGTTGTTGTTGTTGTTGTTGATTTTATTTTTGTCTGTGGCATTTATCGCCAATATGCAATCGAATGTTTTTTTCATTTTTTATTTTATTTCTGTGAATGCCTTCAGGTACTTTCTTGACCGTTTCAAGTTTTACTGATGATTCACATTACCGTTTTTTTTCTTTTTTTTTTGGTTTGACAATCTAATGTAATTGTGAATCAAAAAAAATAAAAAAATTGAGCATGCGTAATACGAATGTGGCTGTTTTAGTATTTCTTCGTTCATTAATTTTTTTCAGTTTATTTTTATTTTTATTTTCAAGTTAATTCAAATTGCCATTTGTTGGTTATTATAATAATCATCATCATCATCATCATCACTTGTTGTTGTTGTTAATGATCACCATTCACCATCATGATAATGATCATTATCAGCATCAAAAAAAAAAATTTTTTTTTTCATTGAACTTACAACACAACATTTCAATTTCAATTCAATCTGTTTGACAGATGAGAAAAATGAGTTGCTGTTGTTGGCAAAACAAACGTTAAATTGTGGACAAACTTTGAATGTTGTTGTTGTTGTTGTTGTTGAGAAATTGTTGTTATTGTCGCACACAACAACAACAACCACACGATTAAATTGTGTGTGTGAATGGATCATATCATCATCATCATCATCATCATCGACACATATATAAAATTAACGGGAAATTATAATGAATGGCAAAAATAAAAATAAAAAAATGTGGGCCTGTAATGAACGAACAAACGAACAAATGATGACCGTTCGCATATAACAATCGATACATCGAATTATATATCGATGTTATGTGAAAGAGATTAGAAAACAAAAAACAAAAACAAAAATAATCGATTTCAATCGTTGATCATTATTATTATTATTATTAAAGAAAGAAAATTATCATTTTTTTCCTGTTCTTCCGTTTGAATTTATTTCCATCTTTGTGTGTGTAAACACTGTTTGTATGTGGAACATATCATCAACAACAACAACAAGAACAACGGTTCCGAATTATTATCATCATCATTATATTTTAGGCATGTGGAAAACAATCTCATTATTTTAATTTGTTGTATTTTTTTTTCTTGGGCGTGATCATCATCATCAACTTTTAATCATATTGCGAATCAACCAATTCATTGTAAACCAAACCAAACCAAACGATCGGATCGACCGATCATGTAATCAATATGTTAATCACATATTTAGAGAACAAGAAACAAAAAAAAAAAAAAAATACACACCATTTCTCAATGAATGAATGAAATACAATTTCCATTCATTCACGAAACAAAAAAAAAATTTCAACTTTTTGCATTTAGGATTATATTATGATTATATGCATAGTTCAGGTGTGTGTGTGTGTGTGTGTGTGTGTGTGTGTATGAAATACCTGGTGCACTTGCCTGCTTTCATTCTATTGCTTGTGTTATTTTATTTTAGCATCCAATGAAAAAAAAATGAAAAAAAAATTTCAAATGAAATAAAAAAAAAATCGAATTGGATTGTGTGGCATGGCCAATACCTGTATTCAACATCATCCAACAACAGCAATGAAATGTGATGTTTACCTGTGTGTTTGATTCGATTCGAAAGACGCATGCTCATATAATAACATTAAAACAAAAAAATTAAAAACAAGGCACGGCATCTTTTGGCTCCCAATTTTTTTTTCTTTCTTTCATATTTGTGTATATATTTTCAGCCTGTCAACTGATTGCTGCTGGCTTTCTGGTTGATAATGATGATGATGATGATGATTACGATTGGTTGTAAACATGAAACATGCACATGCTCAATATCTTTACTGGCTGCCGATATCGATGTTTTTGTTGTTTGTTTGTTGTTGTTGTTGTTGTTGTCGTTGTGACCAGAAAAAAAAACAGAAATATTCAAACCAAAAAAAAAAAAAAATATCAACGTTGTGCATGTTTATTTTATGTACAATGGGCACTCCGCCCAAATTTATTTATTATAGGTCCTATATATATATATTAAATATGATTAAACATCATCATTGAATGTTTTATTTTCAAAGCGAAAAAAAATAAAACAAATTTTTTTCTTTTTGATTAGATTAGATTAGATTAAGATTAGATTGAAAAGCGAAATTGTTGACCTGATTCCAGGAGGAAACCAGGGAACCAAATGGCCAATCGATCGATTGATTATCACGATTTATTTCGATTTCGATTCATTAAAAAAACAAACAAACAAATACATCATCATCATACGAAGATTTTGGAAAAATAAACAAAAAAAAAAAAAATAATTTTTGCTGGACAATCTCATTGAATCACTAAATCTAAACGAATATAATAAATTCTCCAAAACAATGACATCATCATCGCACTCATTATCATATTTGATCCATTGTTTTATTTGGGCGTGATGCATGTAACTTCATCATCATCAATCAATTGGTCATCTATACATAAATAAAATGACCTTTTTTTCCCTTTCAACACTACTCCTCCTATTGCTCATTGACATTATCATCATCAATCGAATGGCAGTTAGTTTTCACTTATATTTAACATCATCATCATCATATACTGATTACATCATATGTGAATTTTTTTTTTTTAGTTTGCTATTTTTATACATTGATGATAATTTATCTATTTTTGAATCGACATTAATTACCAACAATGGTATGGCCATGGAAATAATAATCATATATTTTTTTTCTCATTTTGACCAGAAAAAAATTTTTTAATCAAATCAAATCAAATCGAATCGAAACAATCAATCAATCAATAAAAAAAATTTGATCATCATCATCATAAAAAATCAACCATGAAATAAAATTTTATTTCGTGAATCACCATTTTCCAGTTGTTTGAATCATCGATATGAATCGCGGGTGCTGCTGCATTTTTTTTTTTTTTTTTTTTTTTGGTCATTCGCTTCACTGAGAGAAAAAAAATAACCACAACCAAAACTAAAGGCGAGAGTAAATGAATGATGATGAACAGGGTGGTCACAATTACCCTCCTCGATCTCGGATTGTTGGTTACCATCCATCCATGATGATGATGGAAATTTTTTTTATCCATTTTCTTACATAACCATGATGGTGGTGATGGTCGCCCGTTGAAGGATGACGACCTCATGATAATAAACACCATCATCTTCCTGCCTTACCTCTCTCTCCTTTTTTTCTCTATATACCAACTATATTCATCTAAAAAAAGTTCATTCCGTTCTATCTATCTATTTTTTTTTATCTTTGTTCACAACAGGTGGGGGTGAGATGAACACTTGTTGCTTGTTGAAAAATACTAATAAATGATGATGATGATGATGGAGAATGTTTATTAGAGATGTTGAAGAAGAGGGGGCTACACCACCACTACCACACCTTGCCCTGGGCTTCATTCGTTTTATTTTTCTTAAGAAAAATAAATTGATTTTGTCGTAGTCGTTCCGTCGACCGTCCGATCATCATCATCATCACCATCATCGTTGTCTTGAGTATCTTTTTTCCCCTCTACCATTATTATGTGAATAGTGATGATGATGATGGTTCGTTGTCTGTGTCCATCCATGAAAGGTGAATAATGTTTGCTATTCACACAAGTCAAGATAGGTATTCGGTATGAAGCCATTGTCGATGTACCCCCTAGACACGCACACACACAAACACTGACGTTGTGTTGTATTTAAAGATTTTTCATTCGTCGTCTTGTTAAAGCTTTTTTTTAGAAAAATTTGTTGATGAATAAGTTTTGTTGTTGTTGTTGTTGTTGTTGTTCATTTTATATAATGGCTCTCATTTTTTTTTTTTTTTTTTGATCATTTGATCACGATGAGCGTTTCAAGTTTTGGATAAATAAACTGAATTTGAAATTCATGTTCATGTGTTCATATATACCCTCTCTAAAATTCATACAACCCCCCCACACACACACTCAGATAAGGGGAAAAAAGATCCTCATCAAGCTTGCTCATTATCATCATCTGTTTGTTCCTATTCTATCTCTGTAAGGTTAAAGTTGATATATAATGTGAATGAGAATATTTTTTCTGTACTTTTCATTTTCATTTCCAACCATCCATTCATTCATACAATCGAAACACCGCCTTGTAACTTTTTAATATAAAAATTCCAAATACAACGAGAAAAAAAACGATGAAAAGAAAATTATTTACTGCTGCCATACGATTATTATTATTATCATCATCATCATTCATTTTTGTTTCATTCAATTCAATATTTCATTGAATAATGGATGAATTGAATTGAAATGGAAAAAAATGAAAATATCCATGAGATGATTATCCATGAGATTTTTTTTTGTTCACTTTGAAAAACTGAATTCATTGTAATGGATGATTAACAGATGAATATAGAGGGTGTCGGTGAGGGTGGTGGTGATGATGATGGTGATATGATGATAATGAGAGGATGTCGAACCCAACCCGTGAATAACGTACGTTTTTTTTTCATCAAAAAGTTTGCCAGGAAAAAACGAAAATTCAAACGAACCGAACCAAAACATATCATTGAAACAATGGTCGCTAGTTTTTTTTCTAGGTAAATCAACGATGCGAAAAAACATTTCACTTCAGGTGTGTCATCATCCGTGTTTGTGTGTGTGTGTGTGTTTATGGCGATGTGACAATAATGTAACGCTTTCGATTTTCAAAAAAAAAAAAAATTCAATTTCAAATTGACCAGGACCTGTTTAGTTATTTTATTGTTTAACTGGTCAATCCAGTGATCAGTTGTTTATTTGTTTGGTCTATTGAAACGGTTTTTAAATGGCCCATATTATTGCACATACATACATACACACACACGTTTATATACAATGGACAGGTCAAACTAGAATAGGGTACCTAAACACAATAACGACAACAACAACAACAACATGGACAACAGGTTTTTCTGAACATGAAAATATCTTTAGGGCAAAAATTTTGTTTCAAAATAGTCAAGTAAAATTTTTTGTTGTTGTTGTTGTTCAATTTCATTGCTTAATATGAAATAATGATGACCTGACCTGACAATTTTATTCGATAGTAGTAGATTATAGTTTGTAGTGGAGGGTAAGAATGGAAAAAAGCGATGCAAAATACTGGTTATTATCATTGACATACAGGTTACCATGGTCTATGATGAATGAAAATTTTTTTACAGTAGAAAATTATCCAAAAAAAAAGAAAAAAAAAATTTGACAGACGAAATAAAAAATCGAAAAACACAGACAAGTAAAGAAACCAAAAAAAAAAAAAAAAAAAAAAAAAACAGGTCCATTATATTTGGTCCTGTTTTCTTTCATTCATGTTGTTTTGTTTTGTTTGTGATTTACAACAATCATATCAATGTGGGATGAATTCAAGTTCTCTTTCAATATATATAACTTTCAATTGGATGACCACCATCATATAACGGACAGCATCGCCTATGTCATCTGGTCATCATCATCATCATCATATGTTTTGTAAAATCAACATTATTAATATTTTTTTTTATAATGTTCTGTGGTTCCTGAAACAAATAATGTCCTGGTTTTTTTTGGTGTTAAATATAGCCAACCAACCAACCAACCAATCATCATAGAGTTGCAAGCAGCAAAAGAATATTAATCTCCATCAAACACAGACACACACACACATACACATACACATGGAGAGAGAGAGTGCGATTAATAATGTACCATGGATAAGAGTGAAGTGAACCAATAAAATTATAGATGAAAGAACCTATATATATAGTCTATATATAAATTCCATTCAATAGAAATAAAATGAAATATCAAAAGGATTAACACACACACACTCACACACACACAAAAATTGACTATCATCAACATGTTTTAACACTTATGCCGCCAGAATTGATGAATCTCGCAATCGCCTACACACACATACACACAACTGATTATTAACCAATGACCTGATGATGATGATCATGATGATGATGATGACGATGGATAAGGCAACATAAAGTAACGTTATTTTTGTTTCAATACAATTTATATAACCATTTTAATGTCACCAGATTCAATCACCATCCATTTTCTTTTTTTTGTGATTATATAATCAGCTTAAAAATCATCATCATCATCATCATCATTACATTACCATCACAACATATGTAACAGGTGAAATAAATAACGACAATATTTTATAACTAGAAAAAAAAGACACACACACACACACACACAAAAAAAAATCTTTCCAAAAAAAACTATCGCCAAATAAAAGCCAATCATCATCATTTTGGTCATCGTTTTTTTTTCTTCTTCTTCTTCTTCTTCTTGACAAGATAAGATATGACCAGCATCAATGGAAAAAAAACAGTCAAAAGAAAGATCAAATACACACACACACACACACACCTGAACACTTACACATAGCCAAATCTTCATCGCCATCTCTTTATATTTATTTATTTATATGGTCCAACTAATTGCTATGTTTGAAATATTAAAACGAAACGAAATAACCGAATTCGAATGAAAGAACGATGATGATGATGATGATGGTATTAAAGCACCGATCAAATCGTTTTATTTTTTTTCTCCTTTTTTTTTGATTTTTATTTGAAAGTTTTTCTAAAATTAATAATAGCCACAAAATAGGAAAAAAAATCATTAATAAAATGATGGTGATCGTGTGTGCGTGTGTGTGTGTGTGTGTGTGATTCAATGGGAAAATAATTTTTTTTTTTTGGAAATTTTTTCGATGGAAAAAAATAGTTTTCATCCAATCACCATGATCATTGATCATTGATCATTCACTGATTTGATTTGATTCAATATTCAATCGATTAATAATAACCAAAATGAAAAATTTGACCAAACAAAAAAAAACTTACCGGTACTTGTTGCTATTGATTTGGCTGCATCGGGCATTATTGAGTTATGTGTGTGTGTGTGAGTCTGTTGATTTTATTTAAAATTTTTCTATTTTGGTTATTTTTGTTTTTTTTTAATATTGCTCAACAATGAAACAATGTTTTCACTTTGGTGAATAAATGAGATCGTGTGATGATGATGGTGATGATGATGATTTTAGAAATGAAAAAAAAACCCGAAAACAAAACAGAAAAAACGGAAAAAAACAAAGAAAAAAAATGATATAAAACAAGGCACTCGGACACGAACGAATAAACAAACAAACAAACACCATACACACATTGGACAATAAGAACCTAGGGTCTATGCATTGTTTTTTTTTGTTGTTGGTCACTTGTTGATCATTCAGTTATATTACAAACATCAACAACACCCACATATCTTTATTTCGCAGCAAACACACCCCCTATTGATGATTAGGTTTTTATTTGAAATTTATTTGGTTTAATGGCCATTGGGCCATATGATGATGATGTGTTTTATGTGTATGTGTATGATGGTGTGTGTGTGTGTGTGTTTATTTGCAGATCTAAGTAAAACTAAAAATTCACTTGTGATTCAATTCACTTCAATACACAACGACGACAAGCAACTGAAAAAAAACACTTGTTGTTGAGGAGGATGATGATGCTGATGATGATGATGATGATGATGATGGGAATGAGGAATTCGGGAGGAGGCGTTTGTTTTCAATTCCATATATTTTACAAGGTTGTGCATTTTAACCAGAAACAACAAACAGAAAAAAAACGAAAAAAATTCAAGGCTGTGCCTTAATGAACACACAGTACACAGAGGATCTGATGATGATGTGATTCACAGTTGACGCCAATATCATCATCATCAAGGGGGAAAGGGATCAAATAGAAAAAATGATGATGATGATGATGATGATAATTCTTATAAATAAGGGTCACTAACCTGTATGGTTGTCGATTATTTATGTTGTCGTAGTCGTAGTCGTGGTCGGTAGGGTAAAAAAGCAAGCTAGATAATGATGATGATGATGATGAAGGGGGGAGAATCAAACACTTGTTGATGACCTGTGTTTTTCGCTATGTGTGTGTGTGCGTATGTGTGTGTGTATATGGCGTGACGTAACGATTATATAATCATCATTATTAACATATTGTGTGTATGTATAAGGTTAGATTTGAATATAGAGAATACAAAAACAACAATTTTTATTCCAAAAACGAAAAAAAAACGAATCGAATATAAAGATATTCTCTGAAAAGCTGAACTAAGCTTGTTTTTTTTTCTTTCTTTCTATCTATCTATCTATCTATCTATCTTCAGGTGTATGATGATGATGATGAACGCTACAATTTAACGTAATAAACACTCTATACACCATCTAAAGTGAATTTTTTTTATTTTTATTTTTTGGCAATGATAGCAGAACGGACAAACAAATCGAGGGAGGGAGGGTGATGAAAGAGAGAATTTTGTTTTGTTGCAATAGTTAGTTCTTCTTTATTTCTTTATGCACCGGTTACCTATGACTTTTTTTTTATATATCATCGTTATTGATATAAAAGCTAAGGCTCTATTCTTAGCTTTCATATTGATGTTATAAAGAACAACAGATAATGATGAAGAGGATGAGGAGGGTGAGTGAAGATGGTGAAAAAAAAATGATGATATTAAGAGACAAAACTAAAACAAAATGGGCGGTAACAATCAACAAATGGTCAACAAAAAAAAAAAAAAAAAAACAACAACAACAACACTATACTACCTACTGACTGCTACTACTAACTAAATGGAAAAAAAAATGATAAACATCATCAAATGCAATCAATCGACTACTATCATCATATAATAATAATAATAATGAAAAATCAAAACTAAATTCAACAATCTCTCTGAATCTCACCTGTGTGTGTGTGTATTATAGATAAATGAATAAAATTCATTTTGACAAGTGCAACACATGCGCACATCATCATTATCATATATGAAAAAGAAAGGTTCTGTGTGTTTTTTTTTATCATTTTATTTCATAGTTTTACGGTGGAAGAGAAAAGCGATCATGAATGAATGAATGAATGATGATGATGGCCATAAGAGGAGGCAGGAGTAAGTCCACAAACACACATACACACACATTGATAGTGAATTTTAGTAACGATAACAAAAAAAGAGAGATGTGCCACGTATATTGAAGAAATGAAACGACGAGAATCTCAAATAAACAACAGATATATAATATATGTGAACACCCAAATTCAACCTTCGTTTTTTTTTTTGACAAGAGTAAATGAGTGAGGAGGATGAGGAACACTTGTTGAAGAGAATAATGTTTAAGCAACAAGTGGTGGCAATGCTCTTTTTTTTCATATGTCAAATGACGATGATGATAATATCTTTGTTTTCAGTTTATGATGAAGAATCACATCGTTGATAGTTTCGTTTTATGGATTCAGTAAAGAGAGAAAAAAATGTATAGTAAAATACCCCACGGTTATGTCTGTTTGGCCACATAAGACAAAAATCAACAGACAAACAGACAGCTCTCTATTTTTCTTAGGGGCATAAACCTTGACCTTTATGGACATGGAACAACATCAAGGACCCAATTTTTTTTTCTGTCTTTTATGTCGGTGTGTGTATAACACAAGGCTTCTAAGGTGGTGGTCCAAAAAAAAAAAAAAAAAATGGGGTCGTTTGTCTTGGAGATTTTTTCCGTTGTTATTTTTTTTTGTCTGACATTGAGTACATATGATGATCAGATTATTTATTTTATTTTCAAAGATGACAATCAAGTGTCATTATCATCATCGTTGATATCATGCTGTGTTCGTGTGTGTGTGTCGATGTGTGTAAAAATGGCAATTTTGTTTATTGACAATTGTCAATGACACACACAACAGGTGTATGGGATCAATGTTAACATAGCGGAGGCGACAAGAATCGTAGAATCGTAAATTGATATATGAATTCAAAAAGGACGTATCGGTGAGGGGGAAAAAAATTCAGCAAATTTTTTTTCAATTATAAATTTTATATTTTATTTTACAAAATTCCAAAACAAGAAATTGTACAAATAAAAATGATGATGAATGAATGATTCTGGAAAAAATGAATTTAATGAAATTTCATTAAAAACGTAATAAAGCATCGATTCTTCGTACATGGCGATGTTGAATATGTGCTTCAAGATCACGTTGACTTAGATAGGTACGACGACATGTATCCGTACTACAAATAAACACTGTACCGATATTACATTTTTCAATCTTCAATATATTATTCGAACAACGTAAACATTTTTGTGGTGATTTATTGGCACAATCATAACAGAATACATGTTTACATGGAATCTAGAAAAAAATTCTCGATTACATTCGAAAAAAAAACAAAAAGAATCAATTACTTACCATACGGCCATAGAAAAGAATTGGCAATTGACAATTATCACACATGTGTATACGAGGATTGATTATTTTTTCACCAACAATATGGGCAGGATTTCTTAATTGCATCTGATTTGTTTGTCCAAATGGCAATGATGGACTGATCAGTGTGCCAAGATTGCCAAAATATTCATCATCATTTGCCATTACTTCGTCATCATTATTCGTATTTGATGATAATCGTGATTCATTTTCCATTTTTTTTTTTTTTTTGGTGGTTTAAAAAAAATTCAATTTAAAAATTATTAAACGAGTGAAAACGTGTGAGTTTTTCTATTTTTGTTTATACATTTCAAAGAAAAAAAAACATTGAAAATAAACAACATCTATTTATACTGTACATAGTAATCAGTGGGTGGAAATAGCAGCCGTGAAAGAATTCGAATTTTTTTTTCGTTTTATTTAAATATTCGTCATTTTTATTCATTTATGATTATTATTAATAATTAAAAAAAACAGAAATTTTTCGTTGCAATTAATTAATTTAATTGAGCCTAAAATACAATCAAAATTCTTCGTTTTGTTTGTGTTTGTGTTTATGTTTTTGCTTGCTTCGTTCGCTGTTCCGAAATACATAAAATAACAAAAAAATTTGTTGGTCCATTTTCAATGATTCATCCAAAAAAAAAATTCCCTCCACGTGTAGGTGTGTGTGTGTTTTTCAACAGAATAATAGAACCCAATAATAAATGAGGTGTGTGTGGGGGGGAAATTACAAATTGATTATTGATGTTCGCTTAATCGTAGAATTTCAGAAAAAAATTCCTCTCTCTCTCTCTGAACATCTTTCATGAATCATCATCATCAACTTTTAAACATCGAAACATAAATTTGTCCATTTTGTTATAGTGTTGTTTTGTTGTTTGAAAAGGAAAAAAAATCAGAAATCAGAAAAATAAATATCGAATCGAATATTATTGGTGATAATGTAATAGATTTTTTTTTTGTGATGATATGAATTAAATTGGTGGTAGTAGTAGTAGTGTAGTAGTGTGTATGTACAATAAGCAACTGTGTGTGTGTGTGTAAAATTTCATTTCCGTTTCAAGTTTTGTTTTTTCTTTACAAAAATTAATAACAACAATAACGATAACAGTAAAGAATAAAGAATAAAATTTAATGATGATGATGATGATGATTTTTTTCAGTGTAGGAAGTGAATTAGAATATGCCATTTTTATTTATATAATATATATGGATGTCATACACACACACACACACACTCAAAGAAGAAAAAAAAAATTATCAATTTTGTTGTTGCTGTTGTTGTTGTAAAACATTTATAATAATCAGAGATAAAGATAAAGCGAAGAATAAGAAGAAGTAAGTTAATCACAGATTATATATTCTGATGTGTGTGTGTGTGTATGTGTGTGTTTATTTGGTGGGTGGATGGGTGTGTTTGTTTGTATCTACCAGTAATATATATGTCTGAATGAATATTATAGAGAAAAAAAAGAAGCGGTGTGTACAAATGTGTTTGTGATTCGATTGAATAATCAGAATATTCATTGGTTGTCATTGAAGAATTTTTTATTTTTTTTTTGTTTTTTTTTGTTGATCATTTTGACTATATATAGTATGTGTATTGCGCCCTATATATTGGATTTATTGGCTAATTTTTTTTATAAAATCTAAATTTTAAAGACGATCGATCTACGAAATAATAATCTGATGATGAAAGCTAAGTTTTGAATATAAATCAGAATCGATTACAAATATTGATTGATTTGTGTAATGTAACAGAGCATCAATTTGCAAGGAAAATATTGTATCTTAATTTATTCTTATATCGTTTTTTTGTAGGTGGTGTGTGTGATATAATTATTTGTTGTTGTTGTTGTCGGTAGTATTGTTCGTATATAATTGAGTCAAAAGGAAATGATAGAGAGAATGAAAAAGGGTTAATATATAATGTTAATTCTTTTTTTTTGTAGAAAATATAACAAGCAATAACGTGTGGTTTTTTTCTTATATAATACAGGTGTGTGTGTGTGTGTGTGTGTGAGTGTAAGTGGAGGGAAGAGAAAAAAGCGGAATCCAAAAAAAGGAGAGAAGAAATCAATAGTTGTTTTTTCATTTCATCATGTGATTCAATTGAATTTTTTTTGTTCAAATTCTTGATCAATTGTTGATGTTCATATTGATGATGATGATGATGATGATTTCGTTTGTTTTTTTTTTTTTTTTTTGGTCAAATGTTGTTATTACGTAGCACTTGTTTTACGACTTGATGTAGGCAGTTGTGCGAGTTGTCGATAGGCTTGTGAATTTATAAAACGTGGATAAGAATCTCGATGCATGAGCGTATAGATTTGTAACTGAGCTTCATCGAATGTATTCGGTGTTGGTTCAATCATATTTTTATTGATTATTTCACGTACACGTGAATCAAGGCTCACCTAAAAATGACAAAAAAACAATTTATGCATTTATTTTTTTGATTGAAAACTTTGAAAACACATACCTCACGTGGTGATAGAATGGATATAAAATCCTCGTAAATAAGACGGGCCTTTTCCTCGATCATTTCCGGATCGGATTCACGTTTAAGATCTTCGCATGCCAACCAGAACATTATGTTCTCTTCACTGTATTCACATTTAAGAAAATCACGAAATACTTTACGGCCATCTATTGGTCATCATAAACAATGAACGAGAATGAAAGTGAAAGAAAGTAATATATAAACAAATGAGAATAAAAAAAAATATTAATATTTAATCAAAAAATTTAACACATTTTTCTTGGAAAATAAGTGAAAAATATTTGAATAAAAATTGTTTGAACAAATATTTACATTTGCATTTCATTAATTTATCAAATGAATCTGCCCAACTTCTGATTTCTTCAATCGTAGGCCTTTTTGTTGTTGTTGTTGTTGTTGTCGTTCGATTTTGTCATGAGAAAGAAAAAAAAAAGAAAACGCTGATTAATAAAAACAACAAAACAAAACAAAACAAAAAATTTGAAAATTAAATCACTTACAGAGGCTCATTGTCATCATTGAAATAATTTTCGATGGAAGATAATTGAACCTTGTTTTCCGTATTCTTTTCTGAATGATTTTTAATCGATATGCTACACATACACACACAGACAGACAGACAGACATATCGTAAACATTCGAATCGAACAACGTTACCGGTAAAATTCCCAGGAAAAAAAAATGAAAATTTTCTTAGAAATTTTTAAATCCTAAAGAATTTTTTTTTTAAATATTCTTACCATGAACAACAACAGCAACAACAATTCCACCAATTATTCTTACAATTATGATTGGTATTATTATTATTATTATTATTGTTGTTATTATTATTATTATTCGTATTGTGATTATTATTATTGTTATTGTTATTATTATTATTATTAGATTGGATATTACTTTGTTGTGAATGGCTCTGGGCAGTACCGTTACTATCATCACGTTGGCCATCACTTAATATTGATGATGGTTCATTTTGAACTTCGACCTTATCACCGGTCATTTTATAATTATTATTATTATTATCATAAATTGATAATAATAATAATAATAATAATAGTAATGATGATGCTAATGATAATGATAATGATGGTGACTTCCGTCGATTGTTAATGAATGAATATGATGAATATGCAAATTTGAATGAAATAAAAATGATGATGTTTGATTTCCGTCCGATTAATATCAATATTGTTTTCCTTTTCCTTTTCTCGATCCGTTTGTCCAGTATTGTCGATATTTGTTGATGATAAAATAATGGATACGGACGGTGATTTTGATGATGATGATGATTGATATCGCTTATTAAAATAATAATGATTCGATTTGAATTTTGTGAAATGGTCGATAAATGTTGTTGTTGATGATGGTGGTGACGGTGATGATGATGATGATGATGATGATGATGATGACGATGACGATGATGAGCAATAATAGAAGTGATAGTGATGGCCAATTTCATCAGAAATCAAATTAAAATTTTAATAATTTTTTCTCTTTTTTTTGAATTTTCAATGAATTAGAATGACCTTGGCCAATGGTCAAATGATGATAGAAATATTAAAATGAGAAAAAAAATGTAATTTTTTTTCTAGATTCAAGTGTTCAAGATTTAGTTCATTTAATAGTCACCATCATTTTTTTAATGGTAATTCTGTGATTAAATTCTTTTCAAGAAACAAATTCTTTTTTTTTTTTTTGATCGATTAATTACAAGATGGTGGTGGTGGTAGAATTTTTTTTTTTCTTATCGGGTTGATTGGAATTTATCACATACACATATATATACACACACACAAAATTCGTGAAATGATTTTTTCTTTTCAATCAAAATTGATCGAACAATAAATATCGATTATTGTTGATTGATCAATAATTGGTATTCTGGATACGAAAACATATTTGGCTATAATAATAATGGACACATTTCATTAGAAACATTAAATTAATTACAACGAATAATAATAAAGGTGATGGCATTAATGATTGTAGCCATTTATCATCACAATTATCATTGTTGTTATTATCGTTCATCATCATCATCATCATAATTGTACAATTTTTTTTCGTTTTCATTGAAATAGTCACATTTGTTGTTGTTGTTGTTGTTGTTGTTGTTGTCGTTGTTGTTGATGTTTCCATTATTTTTTATTGTGTAGCTGTTGTATATCAATCACATTGGTCATGTTTTAATGATGATGAATGATTGATTGATTGATTTTGATGATATTGATTTATATTGAATCAAACAAATCAATTATGATCAAATGATTCGTATGCGACTGATTGTGTCACACACACACGCACACACACACACGCACACACATGCATGCATACAAATACATTGACAATTAACATTCATTAACAAGCGTTACATCAATCAATTCCGTATCACTTTTCATTAACATCATCAACAACAACAACAACAACAACAAAAAGTTGTCAAAAATCAATCAAATCATGATGATGATGAAATTATCAGATGACAAAGCAAAACATTGAATTTTTAAGATTCACAGACAATTTGAATTTGAATTCTTCATTTTTGTTTTTGTGTTTGTTCTCCTATTTCGTTCATAAAAACACACACATCACATTAAACATAGAAATCAGATGCAGAATATTCTCTCATTCTGTCTGTGTGTTTGTGTGTGGCCGTTTACGACGATAACAATGATGATGATGATGATGATGATGAAACAGAAAACAAAATAAAAAAAAATGATTTGAAAATATTCAATCAGTAATACACACACACACGCAGAGAGAGAGAGAGAGGGAGAAAGAATTTTCTTTTTTTTTATTTTGGATCAAATCTTTGAAACAAGCTCGAAAAAAAACCAAGAAGCATATATACCCCTAAATAACAATAACCAGAAGCCAGAATTTTTTTTCCTCTATCTATTCATGTTGCCTACCCCCAATTTTTCTTGTCGTTGTCAGAAAAAAAACCTAAGCCAAAACCAAAGGTTTTTTTTCTGTCTCACACGCAAACACACACACACACACAGAGACAAACAGTTTTTCTGTCGTCGTCGTTGTCTTCAAACTTTTCTTCTTTCGAACCTGAGCCCTAAACACACGCACAAACATATGAATAAAACGGGAGAACCAGAATTTTGTTGAACTAGATAGAATTCTGGTTATATATTGTCAGTGGAAAAAAAGGCGCCCAAAGATCAAATGAATTATATATGTGTTGTAGTAGTGGTAAAAGAGAAGAATGGAAAAATTTTTTATAAATATCACAAGTAGATGACCGATCTACTGCCATTTAAAATTATTACCACTACTTTATTCTAGTAGTAATAATATACTACCAATATATCGATTCGACAAATGAGGAAAAAAAAACTTGAAACCAGATTTCGTCAACAACAAGAACCAAACAAACAAAACAGAAGAAATGCAAAAAAAACTAGACCAACCAATGATGATGATTCGACCCGAAATAATTTCTTCTCTGGTTATAATATTTGTACATGCGCCCATTGAATATAACCTCGAATGAATTCTTCATTCTGTGTGTGTGTGTGTGTGTGATTTTATATTGTGTGATTCATGATATAACCCGAAAAAAAAATTTTTAAAGATAAAAAACGTACATGCGCTACGTACGACAAAGAAAAAGTTCCACGAACACTGTGAACATAAACACACACACAGGTTATATATGTGAACAATATACAAATTGGATTCATCAGAGAATATAACCGAAATAACAACAACAACAACAACAACAACAAACGAGTAAAAAAAAATTATTTTATTATATATGAAACGAATCTTCATTTATCCATACGATTTTTGGTAGTTTTGAAGAAACACTGTGAAAAAAAAATTAGAAAAAAATTCGTGTTCGGTTATATGATACATACAAAACATACACACACGGATGTGCATAGTGGCTTCAATGTAATCGCTTCCTACACACACACATATTTTTTTTTTTATTCATACGATTTTCATTTCTGCTGTCAATAAATATTATTCTTGTGTGTTAAATTCGCGGCACAATCAACACACACACAGGGTGAATCTATATATATAGGGAACAGAAAAGAATCAAACAGAATCTAGATCAACCTGAATTTTTTTTTTAAAGGGGTGGTAGTATTTTGAAAATCTTTGAAGCTAAATATATTGATATGATGGTATATTGATAGTTCGATTATTGATGGATTCTATATATTTGCCACTATCACATGTGTGTGTGTGTGTGTGTGTGTGATTGGTCGTCGTCGTCGTTATTGTTGTTGTTGTTGTTGTGGTCGGTTCAATAGTTTGATGGATTTCCAGAAGCTGGCTTCATTTTTCATTCACTTTTTTTTTATTAAAGAATTCTAAAGAATTTTTTTTTCATTTTAAATTTCTTTCAAATCTTTTTTTTTTTGCTTTTCTTCTACTATTTTTTTCAAATATAAGTGTTTTTCACTATTGGTTATCCATTGAAACGAATAATTTTTTTTTTCATTTCATTTCACACTTTAAAATTCACATACAAACCATTGATAAAAAAGAATGATGATCACCGATACGGAACCGTTCCATAGTCCTCCCAATTGGGCACAATTTTTTTTTCTACAACAATCAAAATTCAATGTTCAAGCCCGGTACACACAAGCACACACAGAGAGAGAGAGAAAATTTTTAAAATTTCTAAGAATTGAAATGGATCGAATTATTAATTTCAAATTCAGTTTCATCATCATCATCATCAACAACAACAACATTTCATAACAATTTCACAAGGGTCCGAAAAAAAACGAACGACATTTATTTTGTCACATTATCATTATTGTCGTTGACATTTTCATCATCTTGTTGTGTTGATGAAAAGCTGAATATCTTTTGTGTGTGTGTGTATGTAGGCAGAAAGAATCGTGCGCAATGAATCAAGAAAATATGAAATGGATAAAACTAGAACTGGAACATTGAATGAATGCGTAAAAAAAAGGTCAATGTTACCATCGCATAGACACACACACATACACAGAGACATATACCAAATTCAAACCCGGAGATTGAATGACCTAATTATTATTATTTGCATTTAAATTCTTATTATTTGCTGTTTTATGCACACACACACACATATAGATATACACGCCCATTATTGACAATTGTTTTGTCTACAAATGTGTGTGGTGTGGGTGGAATTTTGACAAAAACGATGCTGATGATCCATTTTATGAGAAAATAAACATTATATGAGTAGTAAGATGATGATGATGATAAAAAATTGATGATTATATAAATCGTTTTTATCTTAATTTGATTTGATATTTCTCATTCTTTATTCTATCTAGGATTCGATATTTGATCAACAATACGATTCTTAATTCTATTCAACTTTCATGGATTTTTTTTTCTTTAATGGATCGAGAATAAAAAAAAAACATTAATTTTTGTCTGATATCAGTGAAACATTTTTTTTTTAATCCTACATCTGCTGATAATGGTGGTTAATGGGTATGTGTGTGTGTGTGTGTGAGAGAGGGGTGTAAATGTGGAAACTATTTCCACTCCACAGCGAATCAACATCAAATAACAAACAAACAAACAAAAAATGTATGTCAAACCGACAGAAAAAACAAACAAACAAACATTTGAAACATTTGAAACATTATATACGATGATTCGGTAGCAGAAGAAAAAAAAATACTTGAATCAAAATAAAATATTCATTCATTCAATTCAATTCAATTCAGTCCATATCCTGTGTGTGTGTGTGTCATCTATATACACACAGGATGTGTCTGTGTATGTATTCTCTATATATATACACACACCAAAAGAAAAAAGTAGTATACAATATATATTTGAAAACTTTGACAACAACAGAAACAAAAAATGATTCAAAAAAAAAAAAAAAAATTTAAACCAAAAAAAAAATTCTCCTCATATCACCAATACCACTACTATGTATAGTGATGATTGATTTTTTTTTTATTATTGGAAAAAAAATTTAATTTATTTGGTCATATGAATCCAAACAAAAAAAAACAGAAAAAAATGAGATGACAAAAAATTGATTTACACATTACAATTCCGAATCGAACCACAACATCATCATTTCAATTTGATAATAATGATGACGATGATGATGATGATGATGATTGTGTTAAGCAATAGAGCGAAAAAACATTTCAACAACAAGAATCATTTGTTTTTTTTTGTTCATTCATTTCATTTTTTGTTTTGTTTTTTTTTCGTTTTCTTTGAAACAAACAAACAAACAAATGACAACCATAATGGATTCATTCATGCACATAGAAATATCGATTTCAATAAACAACAACAACAACAAAAAACTGAGAATGAGTAGAGAGTGAGTGAATGAATGAATGAATGAAAAAAAAACATTTTCCCTATTCATGTACCGATTCTGATTTCGATTCGTATGTTTGACACAGTACACACACACACAATCAATGTGTCATTTTTTTCATATGGATCGATAAATGTGCTTTACTCACAAAACATTATTACATACATAGGTAGATTAGATAGAAGAAATTCGATGCATTGATGAGAATTTGAATTTATTTGAATTTTTTCGATTATTTTTTTGTAATATGATTGACGCCTACACACAAGACACAAGACACACTCGTATATGACACTTTGAAAATAATGTAATTATCATTGATTGATCGATCGATTAATTAGAAGAAAGTGTGTGTGTGTTATCCCGCTTCGTTTTTTTTTTTTTTTTTTTTTTTTTTTTGCTTGTCGTCATGGAAATTTTGTCAGAGAGAGAGAGACGAAAAAAAAAAATTTTAAACTAAAAAAAAACACACACAGCCAACAATAGATGGCGTAAGTATTTCCATAATCCATAAATTTTCATTATATTTTGAATGTAAAAACAAAACAAAACAAAAAAGAAAAAATTCTTCAACAGAAATAAAAAACAGTTGAAAAACGAAAAAAAATTTCATTGATTGCAAAATCGATCAATCCGTTTCAAAGAATGTGTGTGTGTGTGTGTGTGTGTGATGCCCTCGGTGTTAGATCATCCATCCGAAAATTTTCGGATCATCACCAAACCAATCCGTTCATTGCTTGCTTTTTTTTAAAAAATCGTATTTGTTTTTTTTATATATATATTTCTCTTCCTTTCATCATCATCATCATCATCATCATCATCATCATCATCGTTATTTTCTTTTTATTTAATTTCCGACAAATGAAAAAAAAATCGAATGAAATTTTCTTCTTATTTCTGGAAATTTAATTTGAAAAGAAAAGAAAAAAAGAAAAAAATTTGAAATTAAATTAAACTTAATTTAATTTAATTCAGTGAAAATTAAATTAAATAAATTATTATTAGTCAACAATCGAATACAGTGAGTGTGTGTGAGAGAGAGAGAGAGATATAGATTCCTCATATACCACCACCACCACCATAACCACCCCATCATTACAGCTAATAATAGATTCGTTACAATCGATTGATTGATTTATCAGAATAGTGTATGCGTTTGTGTGTGAAAATATCTGGACCATGTGGATATTGGATTTCTGTTTTTTTTTTTTAATTTTCACAGGTGATAAATGATTAAACTGATTCAACACTGTGTGTGTGTGTGTTCCGTAAAAAAAATAAAATAGTTTAATTGAAAAAGAGCAAAAAATCTTGATTTTTATTTCACACACACACACACACACACATACATAGTCATTGATTTGATTATGAAATTGGATTCTGTTCAATTTGTTGCTTACACATTGATATAAATATGTTTATCTTTTTTGCTCATTGAAATAGATTCATTTTTTTTGTTTGTTTCAACTGGAAAAAAAATTTTCAACTCAACCCAAATGGATGTTTTCGTTGTTTTTTTTTTCACTGGACAAAATTTACAGCTTCTGTATCGTGTGTGTGTGTGTGTGTGTGAGATTTTATTTATGGAGTTTTTTTTTTGTTTCTTTTGCTGATGATTTCTTCCCATTTGGATTGTTTTTTTTCTTTCTCTCTCTCAGAATGCATGTGTGTGTGTGTGCGTTGTTTATCGTGGGTTTTTTTTCTCTTTGTGTTGTTTTATTACGGAATTTTTTGGTTTTTTTTTTGTTTTCGTTTACCCAAAATAACGCTTGACGAGTGCAAGAAAAAAAATTTTTTTTTTAAATTTTCAAAAACGTTTTTTTCTTCTTCTTTTGAAATGAGAAATTTCAAGTGGAAAAAAAACCTTAAATTTAACCGAAAACAACAAACGAACAAACGAGAACAAAAAAAAAACATCCTGAACGATGATAATTATGGGCCGTATATTATTATTGTCGATGATCAACACACAACTACTGGCTACTCAATTCATTTCATTTCAATTTTTTATTCAGTTCATTTCATTTTGGGTGAAATCTGTTTGACCACACAAATATTATTATTGTTATATAGTAATGAAGAAGAAAAAGAAGAAAAAAAAGATAAAACAGAAAAATTACGATGAAAACAAATTTGGACAAAGAAAGAAAGAGAAAAAAAACATTAAAAAAACGGAAAAACATTTGAAACAGACAAAACAATCGAAAAAAAAGAAAAAAAAGAAGACAATTGAAGCGCATCCACAAAGGATCAGAAAATTCCGACCGGAATCCTTTCGTGGTCATCATCATCATCATTAGCTATGAATTTTTTTTATTTCTGTGAATTTTTTTTTTTTGAATGACAAAATTCTTCCGGAATTTTCTCGCCTTTGTCGTAATTTTTCTTACCGACAACATCAATTGATGATGTTCTTTATTTTTATTTTTTTTTTCATTCTGTTTTTAATGGCCAATTATTGTTGTTGTTATTCACAGTCGACCAATCGACCGACAAACTAGTGATGTAATATATTGATCTACAATTATTTTACCTATGGAAGAAAAATTGATGATGATGATCATCATCAACATTCTTGATTGCTGTTTTTTTCATAACTCATGTCGGTATTTATATAAATAGCATCATTATCACTGACTTAATTAAATTTTTTTTTTGAAACAGTTGACGATTGCTTGTATATAGAGTGTGTGTGTGTGTGTGTGTATGTGTGTCGTTGTAAATGTGATGTTTTCTCCATCAATTTTTGATATCAACAAGTGTGCACTGTGTGTGTGTGTGTATGTATGTGTTAGACCAGAAAAATAAACTAAACAAATTGAAGCTATATATCATCATGGCAATCAATGCAATGAATGAAATTGCAAGTCAAAGTTGTGATGTTGAAAAAAAAAATGAAGAGAGAGCGAGAGAGAAGGATGCAAAAAAAAACATATTTTCTAAATCCCAAGTTATAGGATTTCTATTGATAAATTATACAAGTACATGATGGAATGATGATGATGCATCATCATCATATAAATGTGGATGATGTAAATCATTATCATCATTTTGTGTCACTCACGTGACGATGATTGAATGATATATACAAGGGGGCGGAGAAGAAACATTGTTGTTAATTGACAACAATTTTTTTTTTTGTATAATTTGATCATAATTGTGGAAAATCTGGCGATGATGGGTCATGTTTGGGAGAGATTAATTATTAGATTTATTGGGTGTGTTTATTACCCATTCACCCAATAATTGACTGATTTTTTTTCTGTGTCTTTTATGGACCATTTTTTGCTTGTTTGTTCTGAATGTGGTTGATGATTGAATCAATCAATCGATTTAAGATGATTATTATTACTTTTGATTGAAGATAATCGTTGATTGTTGATGCGTTTTTTTCCGGTTATAAAAATCTGGTGGCCAACCTGATCGATTACAGATAATATTGCTACTGTTTATGATGATCGATTTCTGATCAATCGATCTATTGAATCATTTCCAGAACAAAAAAAAACAAAACGCACTTAGATTTTTTTTTTTTTTTTTTGTTAATTTTCTATAGAATAGATTATTGTATATCGATGATCGAATCGAATTGAATCGATAACATTTTTAAACAATAAAAAAAATCAATGGAAACTGTGTGTGTGTATGTAGTTAATCATTTCAAATCGATGAACTGATTTTCTTTCTTCTTTTTTATCTATTACAATTATAGTTGCTGCTGCTGCTGATGATGATTATCTCTATTGATTATAATGAAATTAAAAAAATGAAGAACCAAAAAAAAAAATTGAAGAGCTTCAAGGAAGAATTTTTGATTTTTCTTGTTTCCGTTACAGTGATTTTTTCTTCTTTTTTTGATTGATCATTGATGATGATGATGATATCGAACCGCTGTGATTGGATCCAATGAATGTGTCAATACATTGGATAGATCTATAGAGAGAAAAAAAAAATAAAATCCAGTAGTACAATATTCGATCATCCGAAAAAAAGATTACAATCAATAAACAAACAGACAAACATACCAATCAAGTCAAATCTATCCAATCGATCACATACACAAACATTGTTTATATATATTGATTACAATTATCGATTACAGATACAGATTGAATCAAGAAAAAAAAACTGAATAATGTTGACATTGTTACACCTTACTTTACTTGATGATGATGATGATTTGGCTGCTTATAATTTGGCTTGGTTTGTTCCTGTTTGATTTGATTCCGAGATTGAGATCACACAATTTTATTTTCGATTAGTTTTTTTTCGATTATTTGATGATGATGATGATGATGATAGTTTTTTTCGGTTAAATCAAGATTTAGATTTAATTGTCTCTCTCTTTCCATGGGTTTGTATATAATGAATGGATGAGTGATAATGATAAATCAATCAATCAATATCGATATCACATACCCACACACACACACACACAGTTTCGAATGGTTGATTAAGCTTTCGAATCAATTTTTTTTCTGTCGGTTATCTTTCTGTGTATTCAACAAATGATAATAATAGTACTAGAAAAAAAACAAACAAACACAGAGTTTGAGCAGATTTTTTTTTTTGCTGTTCAGATCAGATTACATTACCAATTGTAGTTATTTTTTTATAGTTTCAAAATAAAAACGGAAATTATAGTTTTTTGTTGTTGTTGTTGTCAATGTTTTTTTTTTTTTTTTTTTTTTTTTTTTTGGTGTTCGATTGTGACAGATGATTTTTCGAATGAATTTATTGTTGGCGACTATTTTGACAATACCTAGACATGGATAATTCGAAATGGTTGAATCGAATCCAATGATTTAGCCAAAGGGTACCGGGTGGTTTTCGGTCAAAATCTGCCCCCAAGTTTTTATTTTTTAAAAATGTTAGTTATGTCCATTGATGATTCTCGAGATGGTTTTTAGTTCATTTGGTCCACCCACTTCCGGTAAAATCGCAAAAAACAACGCGAATTCTCCAGATCTCACTAACTATGAGGTGGTGTAAGTCAATTTTTTCTCACGATAAAACTGATTTAATCAACATTTTATTCTGAAAATATCAAAAAAAAATATTTGGTGGAACATGTTCAAAAATCCGGAAGTTCATTTTTTCACCATGTAAGTCTATGGAGTTCATCATGTGATATCCACAACGTAAGTGTTTATGGTGTTCATTATGTAAGTCTATGATATTGTGCATATTGCAATGGCAATCGATGATAGTCTGAACTAAAAACATCCTGATACATCGTTGAAGGATTTTATTGTTCATGTATTAAAATGTGTATATGATATGCAAATAAAATAAGAAAAGCACAAGAACAAAATAACGTATACAAAAGGGTAAAGCAAAGGTCATTCAAGTATATAATGTTCTATAACAATTACGTATTTATACACAATGTGGTACTATTGTTTCTACAATTCTACTGATCAATTGTTGGCATAATTCATTACATTCATTATATTCCAACATATCATCATCATTGAGTACAGCATTCGAGTGGCTAATGGACATGATCAGGTGAATCATTCGTTCCAGGACTACTTAACGCCAAACTTAATGATGCCTAAATATTGAAAGTTCTTCTCCAAGAAACTAATGGCTTATCCAGTATTTTGCAACCTGGTGATATTTTCGTATTGGATATTGGATTCAGAGATTTTATCCGATTGATTCTTATCATACACATTTTAATACATGAACAATAAAATCCTTCAACGATGTATCAGGATGTTTTTAGTTCAGACTATCATCGATTGCCATTGCAATATGCACAATATCATAGACTTACATAATGAACACCATAAACACTTACGTTGTGGATATCACATGATGAACTCCATAGACTTACATGGTGAAAAAATGAACTTCCGGATTTTTGAACATGTTCCACCAAATATTTTTTTTTGATATTTTCAGAATAAAATGTTGATTAAATCAGTTTTATCGTGAGAAAAAATTGACTTACACCACCTCATAGTTAGTGAGATCTGGAGAATTCGCGTTGTTTTTTGCGATTTTACCGGAAGTGGGTGGACCGAATGAACTAAAAACCATCTCGAGAATCATCAATGGACATGACTTATATTTTAAAAAAATAAAATTTTTGGGGGCAGATTTCACCGAAAACCACCCGGTGCCCTTTTTTCAATTGTGAATATCATGGTCAGAATTTTTTTTTTTTCGTTTGATCTTCGATTAAATCATTTTCGATTTTCACGATTTTACATTAATCATATCAACAAATCAACAATCAGAAGATGGATTGAAGTTATGTGGTTTTTTTTTAGACAAAATTCTCATGAAATCTTATCATCGTCATCATCACAATAGTGGATGCCAAAAATACACATACACACACATATCATATCACATCATCATTGAGAAAAGAATATATTTCTACGAAAAATTAAAAAAAAACCCCATGCCATCATCATCGGTATGCCAATTTTTGTTTTTAAATTAAAATTTTTCATTGAAAAAAATTTTTTTTAAAATTCTTTTTGTAGATTTTTCATTGATTCATTCATTGAACATATCCCCAATACGGGAAAATATGCGAAATAATGCATACAATGGGTAAAAATATAACAACCAATTTTTTATCATCATCATCATCATCATCATCTGCAACGAAAATGGAAGCGAAAAAACTTTGTTTTTTTCCAAATCAAATCTTCATCATGATGATGGTGAACATCATCATCGCCAGGAAATCTTTGAATATTTACCATCATCATCATCGTCATCGTTCGTTTGTTGTATTTGTTCCATCAATTCATGATGCATGCAATGCAAGCATTTCTGCTATATTTTATATTCTCCGGTTTTTTTTCAATGATGATGATCTCCATCTTTCAATTGTTGTTGTTGTTGTTGCAACAGCCAAAAACAACTGAAAATTGTACTACACACCGAACTGAACTGAAATAAACGACGACGACGATGATGATGACGACAAAAATAAAGAGAAAAAGAATGGAAAAAAGACTATAGAACTATACGATGCTTGTTGGCTTATGAAGAAGAAGAAGATGATGATCATCATCTTCATCATCATGATGCTTTTTTTTGATGAACAAAAACTTTGAAGTTTTTTTTTTGTTGTTCAGCATCTTCTTTTTCACCATCACAACCATCATCATCAACATCATCATCGATGAAGTTTGAAGAACAAGAATAACATAGATCGGCTACAGAGCAAGAAGCATTATTATTATCATCATCGACATTCGGCATCACCAAAAGTTAATGATGATGATCATGATGAAGATGATGATGATGATGTGTGTGTGTGTGGCTTTGGCAATCGACAATACAAATATGATGTCTTGAATAACAGCAACAACAGATAGAAAACACCACCACCACCACCACTACATATCAATGAATGACTGGATTGCCTGAATGAAAACAAAAAATAATTTTTTCTTTTGTTTTTTTCCACCAACACCACCACCACCACCACTTCTACTTCTTCTTCGTTGTATTTGAATTCATATTCGGTTCGAATGATGATTGATGTAGAATGATGCGTGTGTGTGTGTGTATACGGCATCAGTCACACATTTTATATTCAATTTTCAAATGTTCAAACAACAATTCATCAAAAAAAAAAAAAAAAATTTTTTTGATCCAAATTCAAAAATAAAAACAACTTTAACAAGTGTTTATTATGTGATCCAAACAGTGGACAACCAACAAAAAAAATCATGATTCAATAAAGGTAATGTTGATTGATTTTTTTGTTTTGTTTTGTTTTCAGGTTCGTTTTTTTTTCTTCCGCGTACATATTACATAACAATAAGAAGAAAAAAAACAGTCCAACCTCATCATCATCCCCATTCAGGAATATTTTGACATTGGATCTATTTCCAATACAAAATATTTTCAGTGTTTTCTCCAATTTTGATTGTATGGTTGGTGATCTTCGAACTTCAACTGGATGTCAGTGGTGGTGGTGGTATCTTTTCTCTTTTTTTCCTTCTCCTTCTCCTTCTTCTTTTTTTCGATTGTTATATTCTAGTTTAGTTGATTATTGTTGTTGTCTGTTCTTTTTTTTTCTCTTTTTTTTCATATGTGTGTGTGTATGTTTTCATTCTTCAATTTTTTTTGTATGCCGCCTATTTTTATTTTTATTTTTATTAACCATCATTTCATTTCATTTCATTCATTCATCCATTCCTGTATGTGATGGCTTCCTGTCACAAACTTCTATTTTTCTTCAATCTTTACGTTTTTTTTTCGTTTGTTGTAAAATATAATTGGCTTGGCGCGTTTTGAACAACACCAAATATCAAGCTTGTTGCACTAGCTACAACAACAACAACATCAAATATCTACCTGTTGCACTTGGTATTATGAATTGAATTTTTTTTTCGTTTCGTTTCGTTTCGTTTCATTTCACCATCGTTATATGCCACTGCTATCATCATCATCATCATCGATAAACATATTGATAATTGTGAATTTTTCAATTTTGCTTTTCATTAATTCGACCATGATCGGAAAAAATGAAGAATTTAATTTTTTTTCTCAAATATTCCTCAAAACACATCATCAATTTGTGTTGTTCAATTCACTTCTAACTACCACTTGTTGACCTTTTGTTGTTGAGGTCTGATCATTCTTTTTTTGTCTAAGAAAAAAGGTTTGTTAATAGTGCCAGTTTTTTTCTCCTGGAATGAAAAATGTTTGTCTGTGTGTATGTGTCTGCGTGTCGTTTGTGTCAAATCAAGTAACCGGTATATAGATAGTCATATATAATTAATTAATCATTATTGGCATCATCAATTTTCTGGTTCTCTACCACATCAATCTATTCAGGAACAAAAATCATTCATCATCCATTCTCTGTGTCTGTATGGTGATCAAAAGGGTTAATAAAGAATAATAATACGTAAATGATTGCTCCCGGTATAATGGTGATTGTGATAATCAATCAATCAATCAATTAATCGATCGATTAGCTTGCAGATTGAATTTTTTTTACTCCATCTGGATCACCGACACACACACACTTTTCAATCATATTTTTTCGTCTAGAATTTATTTTTTTTCTGGTTAATTATTATCATCCATCAAGAATCGTTTTTTGAATCTTTTAATTTTAATGATGATTATTTGGATGATGTTTATTAAAATGATAAAATTATCATTTATGTCACCATATCAAGTCACAAACACGTAGAGAATCGTTTTTTTTGCATTACGAAAATGAAACGATAAAAAAGTAATCAAAGATGCTGATGCTGATGATAATAAAGAAATAAAAAAAATCGAGAAAATTCTTTCATCACACTCCATATATACACAAGTATGATCGAATCAAACAAAACAAAACAAAATTCAAGAAACAATGCCAAAATTTCTTTTCTCTTTTCTTTCCGATGATAATTGTCTGGAGAAAGTTGAGAAGAAACAAAACGAAAAAAAATGTTGATAAAAATAAAATATAACGGTATGTGAAGAATTGAGAATTTGAATCTGATGATGATGATGATGATAATAATAATAAAGATGTTTTGACATTTTCACCAAAGAGAGCGAGATAGAGAGAGAGAGAGAGAATAAAAATTGTTAGACGACATTTACCACTGAACCATCATCATGTCTGTTTGTCTGTCTGTCTGTCTGTTGTTAAATGGCAACGAATGTTTTTTTGTTTTCGGAAAGAAAGAATTTCGTTTTTTTTATAATATAAGAATATTTCTGATTCTGATTCTTTGATTTTGTTTTTTCATTTACTTTTTTTTGTATAGGTTTTTTTTTCTAAAACGAATCCAATTTCATTTCCGTTTACTTTGGTTTTTTTTGCTATTTTCTATCAATCAATCAATCAATCATCTCTAGTCAATCGATCCATCGAACCACACCGATCGTTCAATCGACACTTTTGAAAAAAAACTTTTACGAAATCCGATCCAATGTGCGTGTGTGTGTGTGTGTATGTTTGTTCTGTGTTTTCATCGTTATGGTCAAAGTAAATATTTAATCTCTATATGTCGTGAGTTTTTTTTTGTTCAATTTCACCGTTAACATCATCGTCATCATCATAATTAACAAATTATTGTTACCTCCTCTACCTGCCTTGAAAGTGAATCAAAAATGTGACATTCATTTATGAAAACAAATAAAAAAAATTGTTCCAGATTTGATAATTATCATTAAATCAATTAATAACCATTATTAAAATCATTATTTTGGAAACAAAACAAGACAAAAAAAAAACTCCTCAAGTCCATCCTCAATAAGGCGTCACATTTTGTTTCTCCCATCATATTTTCCACCACCATCATCATTATCATCATCATCATCATTACGTTTTGATGTTTGTGATTGTATGTATGTCACACACACACACACACATTATACACATGCATATATAAATATATCGCACACACATTAAACACACAAACACACATTTATGTTTCATACATCCAATCAAATCGAAATGTTTTTTTTACGTATTATTGCCAATCACAGCATATTTATAGATTAACTAATTAACATTTCGATTACAATGATGATGATGATTTGGCGCGGTGTTATATTATGGACAAATTCTCGCTTCATAACAACAAACATCACGACCAGCAATCGAAACGAAGAAAATTTCTCTGTGAATTGAAATTATTAATATTCAGTGGGTTTTGTTGTTTTTTTTTCTGTATACACAACGTTTTCGTATCGACAAACATGCACGTGCACGTTGTTGCATACATATATAATTTTTTATGTGCATAATTTGTGACCAAATTGAAATGACGATGGCCAGTTGGTTGGTTGTTGTGCACCTAAAAAAAATAATGTAAATGTCTTGAATCATTAGAAACGACAACAGTGAATAAAAACTTCTCAATAAATTTATAAATTTCATGTTGTGGGTGTGTTTTTTATTTGTTTTCCTGTGGACATAAACGTCAACGTCAAATACTTTTTTATTGTCCATTTTTTTTGGCAATATTGATTGATTGATCATCTATATTTCCCACCATCACAACAGGTGTCTTTGAACAATTTGTGATTTGTGTGACATTTTTTTTTCATTTTTGTTGCTGTTGTTGTTATTTGTTTTTAATTTGTTGTGTTTTTTTTCTAGTTTATTGTAAAATTTGTATTCCTGTTATTCCTTGTTTTTGTTTTCGTTTTTTTTTTTTTTGGTCTTTATTTTGTTATTTTCTTCTCAATCCTGTGTTCTTTCTCTGTGTGTGTAATTTATGTTATTTGATTTTTTTTTTTTTTTTGACACCGAAAATTCAATTTCAATCAACTTAATTTTCATTTAATTGGCAACAGATTATCATCATCATCATCATCAATTATTATTGTTGAGAAGTAATTTAATTTGATTAATCGGCATTAAAAAGAAAAATGGAAAAATCAAATCACCAATTATCATCGAATTAATGACGACGGGTTTTTTTCGCCATTTCAATTGATAAAGATAACGCGATGATGTTGATGATGATACAATCAACAACACCTACTAATAATAATACTACTATTACTACTAATGTAACTAGTGATCCCCATCATCATCATCATCATCAATATCAACGACAACAACAATTAGAATTTATAAAATTAACACCTAGCGATAGTGGTGAAGAAGAAGAAGAACTAAAATTAATCGATGATTATGATGGCGAACAAGATAATGGTTGTTCCAAAACCATTTCATTAATGATGAATGGTAAAACATCATTTTCATCATCGTTATCCAAAACATTGACAACGCCTACAACAATTGATTCATCATCGTCATATCATCATTCATCAATAATGCCAATGACGATGATGATGGCCGGTTATAATAATGATGATCCAAATGATCCGAATTCATCATCATCTCAATCACAATCATCATCAATTACACCTACAATTTGGCCACAACAACAAACATCACAATCACCTGTAATGACATCCGTTAATTATAATAATAATAATAATTCAACAACGTATCATCATCATCATCATCATTCATCATTATCATCATCAAACGATAAAGATATGATGATGATAAATGTTATGACAGCCCCTACAACAACAACAACAAATTATTCGAGTCAACAACAATTATCATCATCTTCTTCATCATCATCGTCTTCATCCGTTTCCGCTTTATCATCATCATCACCACCTTTGCCATTGTCACATTTATTATCCACTGCAACTACTACAACAACTACTAGCAGTAGTAGTAATAGTGCAACAACAACAACATCACCTGTGAATAGTTCCGGTGGTAATATTGGCCATTCTCATCATCATCATCATCACCATCAACAACATTCACATCCGTTGCATGGATCATCGAACAGCAATAATTCAAATAATATTCTCATCACCAATGACAATAGTGGTGGTAATATTGTCGGTAATCATCAATCATCATCATCATCATTGATGACCATGCATCATTCAACAGCAACAGCAACAACACAACCACCATTATCACCATCACCAATATCAATGATGGCAACAGCAGCATCAGCAACGATAATTGATCAACAACAATCGAATATTACAATCGATAGTAATATTGATCATGAACATCTATCACATGCTCATCCTCATCAACATCATCCGCAACTTTCTCATCATTTACATTCACATCCTCATATTTCTCATCATCAGCATCATCATTATCAACAACAACAACAGCATCATCATCAAGCAACAACGTTACAGCAGCAACAACAACAGCAAAGAATTCGTCGTCCAATGAATGCCTTTATGGTATGGGCAAAAGCTGAACGTAAACGTTTGGCCGATGAAAATCCGGATCTACATAATGCTGATCTAAGTAAAATGCTTGGTAAGTTTTTCATTTCCAATGATTTTATCTTTGAATTTATTCGATTGTATGGTGACCACCACACTTGTTTGATCTATTTAATTGATTTTCACGCATTTTTCCCTAAAATTATTTCGATTTTCGGCGTTTGAAACACAAATACAACGATTTAACAACAACAGACATAGTATAAGAACGACGCCATTGATAATGATCAACAGGTGTATGTGTGTGTGTGTGTCTTTGTAAATGTTTGAGTTATATTTCATTTGAGACTATATTTTTTTTACCATTCATGGAACCATTACCATTGAAACTTTTCATTTTTTTTTTCATTACTAAAGTTATCATGAAAGAAAAATCTCTATTTTCTTTTCAAACAAACGAACGAAAAATTCTTCATCAAAAAAAATGTATGAATGAATATTCTTTTTCATCAATATGGTCATTTTTTTGCTTTGTGTGCATCACATAATTTCATTTCATTTTTTTTTTGATGAAACAGGTGAAATGAAGTTTCAATGAAGAAGAAAAAAAAATCAGAAAATATTGTTCAGACCATATTACAAGGTTGTGGAATCCAGATATTTTCTGTTTCTGTATGTTTTTTTTTATTGTTAAACTTTAAAATACACACTCAGAAAAACAGGATATTTCAATATATGGAAGGCGCCTATTTATTGTTGTTGTTGTTGTTGAATATCTACTCACAATATATGTATATGGAGCTTGCGTGATCATCATCCAAAAGTTCCGGCTAACAAGGCCATTCAGTTTTTTTTGTTTTGTTTTTTTCTCTTTCTACATCTTCTTTTGATCATCATCATCATCGTTGATCAGTGCATGTATCTACGACATGTGTTTTCTCTTTGATTTCGATTTTCATGATGATGATGATGATGATGATTTGACCATCAAAATTGATCGTGATCTTTTTTTTACGTATAGAACAACAACAACAACAAATGTATAATGGTCAATTTTTTTTTCGTCTACGTCGTTGTTGTTATTTTTGGTTCCAAGATGATCTTGGATGATGAATAAATATAAGGAAACACCAGCTGAACTTTCATATTGTGCTGACAAACAGAAAAAATAATAAATGATGAATGAATGAATTCATTTTTCAATTTTTGTATCAGATTTTTCAGATTTCTTGAACACTACAAAATCTCAAAAATTTTTTCTTGCTTGGTTGGAACACAGAAGGGCGTCGGTGTGTTTTTTTTTATTTATCATTTTTTTTCAATATTCTAAACTAAATATTTACTCAAATATCTGACTATTCATTGCTGTTCTTGTTGCTGCTGTTGGATCACTTGTTTCAAGATGTGACGAGATTTTTAGTCATTTTTTTCTGCTTGTCATGAAAATGTCTTTTTTTCTTTCTTTCTTTTTTTGGCCATTTTATTCATTGTTTTGGAACACACACACACATATGGCCCAAAACGTTTTTGAATAATGAATAAACAAGACCTGATGATGATGATGACTGATTTGAATCTATTTATTTGTGTAATGCATAGTGGATACACTATTTTTTTTTCGTTTGAATTCAAAATAATATTTTCCATATTCATATGATGTGTATGTGTTTTTTTTCATTTATTTTTTTTCACCTTATTTACATTATGATTATGAATATTATTATTATGATGATGATGATGATTATTATTCATCTTTCTCTCTCTATGTGTGTGTGTGTGTGTGTATGTATGTAAAGGTGTTGGTGTTTAGTGTTTTGTTTTCGCTGTTGTTTTTAATATCAATTCATATTTTTTTTTCTCGTTCAACGAATGTGTGAATTTGTTTTGCTTATTATTATAATATTGTTTTTTTTTGCGTCGGCAAAATGGCGTCAATAATAATGTTGATGATGATGATGACCAGAAAGAGAGTGAATATTATTTATTTATCTATGTGTATAGGTCAAACAGTGTGTTTTTTTTTTGGACCGATAGAAAATGAAATAAAAATAAGAAAGAAAGAATTTTTTTTTGTTTAATATCAAATCATGAAATTAATGGGATATAAAAGCAAGGTGGTGGTGGTGTCTGTGTTTCTGTGTGTGTGTATGTTAAATATGGAATGTACTAATGAAATATGATGATGTATGATGTATGATGATGATGATAATGATAAATTTTTGTTGTTGTTTTGTTTTATGATCTGAATCTGAATTTTTTTTCACTTGTTGCTGTTTCTGTTTTCCATTATCGTTAATAATCTAGGCGTTATCCACTTTTTTTTGTTTGTTTGTTTTTGTTTCAGTTTCAGTGCTTCAGTTTTTTTTGATTGATCAATCCTGAATTTTTATTTTCAGAACAACATCAACAACAACAACCAGACCTATATATTATGTAGGCCAGTGTTTGTTTGTTTTAAATGAAATTTTTGAATTTTTAAATTTATGAAATAAAAACTATTTTGGAAATGGAATAAAAATTCTGAATTTTTCAATACACACGTGTTCAATATAAAGAAAAAAAAGTGAAATGCAGCAGCACGTGTTTTTGTTGGAATTTGTACGTGCTTGTTCGGTATTTATTTCATCATAATTCCCATGTTTGTTTGTTTTTTTTGCGTTGAAAAGATTTTTTTTTCTGTCCTGCCCTTCATTTCTTTCAATTCATCATTCGATTTATCGTGCATTTCTTCTCAATAATCTACACTACTGAAAGAAAAAATTTGAACAAAAAAAAAATACTTGAAAAAAAAGTGAGACCACGACTATTCGTCGTATAGACACACACGATGACAATTATCGTTTATAATAATAGTAATATATAATCCATTTTGATGATTATTGTATATCATTGACCAATGGTTATCATTATTATAATAATAATAATAACTAAATCTTGAATCTAAAATCCTATCCTATCCAATTATAATTATATATAAAATTTCATGATGATGTTTTCAGTGATGATGTGATAATCATATACTTGGTGTACAAATAATAATAATGTCGGTGATGGTGGTGGTTGTTCGTGGTGGTGGTGGCCAGTATATATGAAAACAACATTGATCCAAAATAATAATAATTCAGATGTTGAAAAACTTTTCTATAGTAAAAATAAAATAGAAGAAAAAAGCAAGAAAAATAATAATAATATTTGGCTAGCCTGACTATGGATTGATCCAATTTTTTTTTACATTTTGATCCATATCGATTTATTATCTAATGATCAGAAAAAAAACTGAGTGGAAAAAAATCTTTCTTGATGATTACGATATTTTTGGGTGTATTACACGCATTTTTTTTCATCATCATGATCTTAATCAAAATGATCATCGATAATCATTTGGCGATGATGATGACGATGATGAATAATATAACAACTTTGCACGCTACAACTCCATCTCTCATCGTTTTTTTGGACAAGTCATGCAAAATAATAAAAAAAAATAAGGAGGATGCTAAATGAAAAGTTTGTTCTCAACAACATAACAAAAACGGCACATAAGTTATTATGAACAGCGTAAGAAAAAAATCCATTTTTTTCGCATTCCAAATCACTTAATTCAACATTACACACAACGCACGCTGACAGACTTCTACCGTTTCGAATATGATTCGATTTCTTTATTGTTGCAAACTCACAAACTCCAGGTATCCACATTCAGTGTGTGTGTGTGTTTTTCCAAAAAAAAAATTTTTTTTTCTTACGTTGCCCATTTTGAAAATGCAATTTCAGTTTTTGGCAGAAATTTTCTTTTTTTTTTCTTGAATATTGAAATGACGATAGTCAAACAACACAAAGTGTGTGCTCGCCCAACAACAAAGATTATGGCATTTTTTTCGTTATTGGGCGATGTCTGTATATTGAGTATTTTTTTTTCTTTTTATATTTGTTGTTTCGCTGGTTAACATACACACACACATCCATTTTATCGTTTCAATTTCATTTCATTTCTTTTTTTTTACATTCCACAGGTATATTTAAATACAACAGCAACTACCAATGTGATAACCAAAACGAAATAACGAAAAAAAAAAAATTATTCGTTTCGTTTCGTTTCATATTATTGCTGCTGTTGCTGATGCTGCCCATTTTTTTCGTAATTAAGTTTCAATCCAGTGACCACTTGTTGCATTGATGATGAAGATGTTGTTGTTCGGCTTTTTTTTTGCTGGCTGGCTCCCTAAAACTATTATTTGGGGGTGGTGGTGGTGTTTTCTTGTTCATTTTTTTCTGGTAACAACTGACTATAGTTATGGGTTTTTCACTGTTGTTGTTTGGATGATATATGTCCATTTTCATTATAACTATGAATGAAAGAAAAAAATCACCAATTCCAATGTCAAGCCATGCATAGAATTTTTTTCTGGTTTTTTTCCTTTTCTCATTTTTAGCTTTTTGGATTCTCGTCATCATCATCATCATGTGGTTATTTCGACCAGAAATACTTTTCATTTTCTTCCTTCCAAACTACTATTTACTACTACGTACTATAGTATCCTTTCACATTTCATTGAGATTTTTTTTATCGGTTTTTTTGTCGTTGTTGGCTGATCGGTTTATGTACTCGTTGTTGTTGTGGTGGTGGTGTTGGTGGTTTTGATTTTAGACATGATCATCAATCCCCATGAATAGGAAATTGACTATTTTATTTCTCACTTTTTTTTCACATTGAATGGTTGGTTGAATTTTTGGATATTTTGATGGGTTCCACATTCACAATATAGGTGTGTATATATAAAATGTTAAATCAATACATTCAATGACAAAAAAAATGGTCCAGTGATATACAGTATTTGACACACATGAGCTATTTGAGAATTTTGTTTTTTTTTTGCAATTTTCCCTTGAATAATTTTGCTACTACTTGAGAGCTGGCGTTATGTCACCCAAATGTGTGTGTGTGTGTGTGTGTGTGTGTGTGTGTGTGTGTGTGTGTGTGTGTGTGTGTGTGTGTGTGTGTGTGTGTGTGTGTGTGTGTGTGTGTGTGTGTGTGTGTGTGTGTGTGTGCAGGCTAGTAGCCATCACATATTATCAAACCATGAAAAACGAATCATAATTTTGAAGAGAATTTGAATTTTGATGAGAAAAAAAAGAAAGAAAATTGGAATTTTCTTTGAAAAAATCATTCAGTTTTATTTTGAAATGTAGAGCATATCATCATCGACGACTGCCAGACAGAAGCTAAATTTTTTTTTTAACAAAACATCATTAACACTTGATGTTCATGATCAACCTGTGTGTGTGTTGTTTCTATGTGTGTGGTTAAAAATAGTTTCCGTATTTGTTATGGTTTTTTTCTTCATTTTAATTCTTAACACCTTTGTTGCTGTTGCTGCTTGTTTTTTTTCTGAGATGATGTCTTGTGATTCTTTTCTTTTTTTTCTGATTTGTAATGCCCTCAATGTTGTCGTGTTGTTGTTGTTGTTGTTGTTGTTATTGTATGGGATAGAAGATGGAATGAGAAAATGGATTTTCTTTCCAAGTTTTAATCATCAACTGATCACACACACACACAAAAAAACTTGATTCGAATCGATCAATTTTGATTATTGTCAGATGTGTTTGTATGGATGTTTTCATGGTAGCGTTTGTTTGGTTGTAAAGAGGATTTCATTTCCTCAGATATCAAGCTTAATCATCGAAAGATTTTTTTTTTGTTTCTTTCCTCTTTCCAATCATAATGTATTGATGAATATGAAACGATTTAATCGTCATATTTCTGAAATTGGAAAAAAATCGATTTTAAATCAAATTATGATTGATTTGAATCGATTTTTTTTGAATATTTAAGATTAACAAAATAAAACGGATTCTGGATTTTTTTTTGTGTTTCCCACCAAAAAAAAAAAAAGAGAGACAAAACGGAACGGAATTATTTTTCATTAATCTTTCTAAACACGTATATGATGCTTACACACACACAAACAAGGATTAATAATTTTTTTTTCGTTTCACATTTCGTTTCATCATTAATCAAAAATAAAAAACCTAGTTCAAACACACACACACAGGCAAAAGAGAGAAAAAATGAATGAATGAATGAAATTTTAGAATCAATTCATCAACAACTACAAACATTCAACAGCTGATATACATCGTTTATGTTGTCAATATGTTTGTGTGTGTTTAATATGTTGTTTCTCGTCGTTAAAGGTGTTGATTTGACAAATTATCATTTATATACTCTCTCTCCCTCGCTTTCTCTCTCTCTCACTCACTCACCAACCTGACTTGGTGATTTTTTTTGTGTGCAAAATTAAATTGAACATTTGAGTTTAGTTAGTTTGTGTTGGTTGGTTGGTTGGTTGGTTGATTGTTGCCGTTTCCTTGACTTTCAAATTCAGTTCAGGTTTTTTTCCTCCTTTGCTCATTCAATTTTCATTTGTTTTTTCGTTCATTTTTTTTCTATAAATATTCATATTTCTCATTTGAAATGTCAAATACATATGTCTTACGTCAATCACTGGTGTGTGTGTGTGTGTGTCTGTTTATATAAGTGAAGCGAAAGTGAAGTTTTTTTTTCTACAACATTGTGACAAGTTTTGTACATCAACAGATTTATATAAATCTGTTGATGCTGCTTTTTCATTCATTTGTCGACATTTAATGAAATCTAAATTGACAGTCAAAAAAAAAAGAAAGATAATTTGATAGCCACAACATGTTTGTGTATGTATGTCGTTGTCACCTAAAATTATTATCTTAATTAATTGATTCAAAGCTTGCACAAATATCTGATTATCAGATCTAAATTTTAGTGTTTGATTTGATTGATTGATTTTAAAATTTTGTAATCAAGATAATTTGTCCATTTTTTTGTTTTAAAATTCGAATTTTATAAAAAAAAAATTCAGTGAAATAGATGATAATCAATGATCCATACCCCTACAACACACACACATACACGAATCAGATCAACAGGTGTCAATCATGAAATGATGCGGAAAATAACTTGGTGGCAACAACAGCAACAAGCCATAGCCTCTGCTAAACTATTTTTTTTTTTTGTTTTTGTTTTCCTGATGTATTGTGTGGCTGAGGGCATGGGGTCATGATGACGATGATGATGATTTAAAGAAAGAAAAAAAGAACTTTCTGCAGAAGAAGAAGAAGAAGAAGAAAAATCTTTTCTTTTTTTTTGTCGAGCTTAGAATCTTTAAAAGTTCACTAGCCTTGTTTTAATTCGTTTATTATTCCTCGAAAAAGAATTGCTACGAATAAGCTTTAGAGATATTTATATTTTAAGCATCACTTGTTGTTGTTGTTGTTGAAGTTATTTTTTTCCACTCATTCATTCATTTATTTTTCTATGTTTATCGGCATACGCGGCAGTGGTCGTCTTTGGGTATCATTTTCTTTTGTTTTATTCTTGGTGTGGCACCGAAAACAAAAAAAAAATTTTTTTCTTTTCGTTAACTTTGAGACCACCTTTTTTATAATAATGGATACTTCTGCATCGTCATCATCATAGAAGATGTTGATGATGATGATCATTCATAAAGTTGTTGCTGTTGCTGTTATTTCACGGGATTTTTTTGCTCACTAGCCAAATTCGGCTGGTTGGTTGGTCCTAATGTATGAGATACATACACATACACACACACACACACATTTGATGAGATGAGATTTAGATCCGTTCTCATTGAACTTGTGATGATGATGATGATGATAATATTGTTGCAAAAAGGCAACACAGATATATCCATAGTTTGGTTGTGTGTGTGAGTGTGTGTGTGTGTGTGTGTGCACGAAGAATTATGAACATCCAAGAAGAGATGCACGCATCATTTTTTTTGTTATCATAGAGACATATCTGCCGCCCGAAACTAAAAAAAAAGATTAAAAAAAATTCTCCATTTTCAATCAGAATATCATAGAATAAAGGAAAATCATCTGCAGCAGAAATAGTAGGGTTGTATTCAGGTTGAATTTTTTTACAATTTCTCAAATAAAAAAAAGACTAAATTTTCTGAAATATATGAAGAAAGAGAAAGAAAAACGTGTACACGGGCGTATACCTTTTTCAAATTTAAAAAAAAAATTTTTTTGTCTTTCACTAAAAAAACTAAGTTTCGAATTGTAATGAAAAAAAAATTATTATAAACTTTAAAAACAAAATGTCGAAGATTCTTCATTAATTTTTCTTCATCATCATCATAATCATCAAAAATCATACAACAACAACAACAACCACCGAGTGAGAAACATACACACACACACAACCAAGCAAAACCAACATTTGACAGATTCAGGGTGTTTTTTTTTCTTCTTTCAAATTCATTATTGTTGTATATTGATGAATCTGTCAAGAAATTTTTCTTCTTTTTTCAAAAAAAAGTATTATTGCGATGCCACACACACACAGGCAAAAAAAAATCTTTCTCTAAACATGCTGATGATGATGATGATGATGGGGCACATCGTTTCGGTTTTCTTTATTTCATTTTAAAAAAAAAAATTCGTTTTTCATTTTTCTTTTTTTTATTTGGAAAACCACCCAAAAGTAAAATTGATGTTTTCTTTTTTTCGTTGTTGTTGTTGTTAAAAAAAGTCGACATTTATACAAAAGGGAGGGAGGATGTGAATGGAAAAAACAAATTATTTTTATTTTTCTTTTTTTTCGTCTTGCCCAAAAAAGAAAAGAAAAATTTTGAATCCTTAGGATCTGAAATCATCATCATGATCATCATGATCCAACTAGGCAAGACTAATTTTTTTTTGTTTTGTTTTGTTTCAAATGATGCACACATACATCACACAGTTGGACACATTTATATATAAAATTGAATGTTTGTATCATATCATATGTCATTTTGTTTGTTTGTTGTAGTTGATTTTTTTTTGAAATTTTTATCGTCAATTTCAGTCAATTTACTCGAAACTTACGTGGACAGAAAACAAAAAAAATTTTTTTTTCTATCACCATTAAATATCAATACCCACATAGATTATCTATATAATTGAAAATTATCATCATCATCATCATCAAATTGAATACATACCATACGAAAAAACGATTATGATAATGTTCATTTGATTAGTGAAAATGGCTCACGTCATTTTACTACTAAATAGTTTTTTTTTTGGCTAGTGAAAAAAAAATTAGTAGCTAATTCAATTCAAATAAAATAAAAAACAGCAACATAAATCTTGATTGAATGAGCTTCTGCTGCTGCTTCTGCTGCTGCTCTTGATTATTACATTTGATGATCTTGATCATCATGAAAGTCATCACAGTAATCATCATTGGTTTTATTTAATTGATATGGACAAAAAGAGTTGAATTGATGGTCATCATAATGTTTCCACATGTCACCTAATATAATTTGTCATCATTTTTAATGAATTTTTTTGCTTTTCTCTATTCCTATAGTCATCAATCAAAATTCATAGATCATTATCAATGAGTAGGAAAAAAAATCAATCAATCAATCTGCATTGAAATCAGTGATATATTTCAAAATTAAATTAAGGAAATAAATAAATTTTATCATTATAAAATAAAAACTAAACTAAATTTTAAATTGTATGATGTGTCGATGATAGTATCCCAAATGATACCATCATCATCATCATCATTGTCCGAATCAAATTCAAATCAAGATCAAAAAATGTTGATACGATGCGCCCGATATATTTATATAACCTGTGACTGACTGAATTATTGTCTGTGTGTGTGTGTGTGTGTGTTTGATGTATAAAGAAAAAAAATAACCAAAGAAGAAGAAGTAAAGTTTCAAGTTCATCATCATCATAGAAAATAAATGATTCATGTCTATATAAATCAGTTTTTTTGTTGTTGTTTTTTTTCTCTTTACAAAAATTTTTTCTTCAAACAAACAAACAAAAAACGTAACGAAACGAAATAATCACTGCTGCTGCTGCTTCTTCTTCTTCTTCTTCTGCTGCTGCTGCTGCCGTTGATAATTGATGAATGTATTGAGCAAGAAAAGAAAAGAAAAAAAAATTAAAATTTTCAACTTTAAAAATTAAAGAATAAAATAAACTAAAAACAAAAACGAAAAAAAATGATAAAAGATTCGGTTTAATTTACTCGATCTTGCTCGCTGTGTGTGTGTATGTTAATTTTAATTTTAATAATTATGATGATGATGATGATGATGACCAAGAAAGTAAGAAAAACTAAGCCAAAATAATGATGTATGGTGCGATAAACATATCATCATCATCATCATCATCATTTGTAATTAGCATTCTTTAGTTGTTGTTGTTGCTGTTTTTTTTCTTGATGATTCTAAATTCGTAAGTAAATAAATAGAAAACACAAAAAAAATACTACCGATATAAAATACATGCATAAGAATGTCTGTTCATTTATGTACATGTCTATTCATATGGTCTATATAAATATAAATCTACCATCAACACAATTCATTTTCAGTTTGAATTTTTTTTTTCATTCATTCATTCATTCATTAATGATAAACAGTGTGGTATGCAACTGTTGAATAGTTTTTTTTTCGTTTGTTCAGATTTTTTCTAAACTTGACCAAAACAACAAAAAGAAAAGACAATTAAAAGAAATTAAATTAAATTGAATTAAAATAAACAACAACAACAACAACAACAACAAACGGCCGGAATACCTTGCTTGGATAATTTACCCTGTATCATCATCATCATTGTGTGTGTGTGATGAAAACTTTTTTTTTCTATTTGAACATTCTTTTTTGTTTTAATGATGATGATGACGATGATTTATAATTAAATACACACACAGGATTCTTCTTTTTTTTATTTTTTTTTATTTTTTGCAAGGAGAAGAAATCTGTGTCTGTTATAAAATAGTACCCAGTATGAGTAATTAATGTCAAACTTGAAATACATCGAATGATTATGATGGATACACAACACTATGAGTTGACATTCTATATCTGATAATAAAAGTAGTAGTAAAAAACGGCTGCTGTAGTGGTGGTAATGATGGTGGTTATTACCGTTGACATTGATGATGGTCATCTCTTTAACGGTTATCTGCTGATGAGCGTGTGTGTGTGTGTGTGTCTATGTGTATTGTGACCATTATCATCATCATTAAATGGCCGAATTTTTTTTTTTTTGCTTTCGTTACGGTTTCTTCTGGTTTTATTTTATTTTATTTTTTTTAAAGAGCTACCTGAATTATAATCAATGAAAAAAAACAGCAAAAAAAAATTGAACTTTCAACTTTATGATGACCATCAGATATTATTATCATTATCATTATCATCATCATCAGGATGATGATGATGATGTGATCAACTTGGTTGAAATGAATGAGTAAAAAAAAATTGTCTTTTAATTGTTTGCTTTATTTTTATTTTTATTGTTGTTGTTGTTGCTGTTTAATTGTGTAATCTCGATCTGTAAATGAGAACACACACACAATAAACAAATGAATGAATGAAAGGTCAAAATGAAAAAAGAAAATCGAGTGTATGATAACCAATGATTGTTATTAGAATTTGATGATGATGATGATGACACAATTAGATGTGAATAATATGGATACGAGGAACCTATGATGATGATGATGAACATTATTTCTGGGCGCTATGAAATATTTTTTGTGTGGTCTGTCTATTCATAATCATAGTTTTGGTTGTTGTTGTTGTTTATGATTAACTCTACACATCATCATCATCATTATATTTATTTATTCAAAAACGTATTCATTATTAATGGTAAAAATATGCAAAAAAATGAATGACCAATAAACTTGGATAACTTTTTTTCGGTCATTTTTTTTCATCGTTATGATTTTTATTGGAAATAAACTCTCTTGATTTTAATAATGATGATGATGATGATGAATATCCGGATGTTATGTTCTAATTGAATATTTATGAAAATAAAAAAAAAGAATCGAAAAATTTAGTGAAAAAAAAATTCTACATATTATCATCGTCATCATCATCATAATAATAATAATCATTTTACAATCAATCACATTGACACCCAAGAAACTTGAAATGGGATGAAAAAAAAATTCGTATTTACATAGCCAAGTTGGTTATTGTTTCACATCATCCTACTACTTTCATGGATAGATTACTATCATCCTACTCATCTGGATTCATATCATCCCTAACACATCTGGATGAAACAAAACAAAACAAAAAAGAAAGAAAATTCATACGGATGATTTCAATGCCATGGCATCGTTTCGCCAAAACTATGAAAAAAATTGATCACCAAAATTATTATTATTATTATTATTCGATCTACGTTATATGTAGATAATAGCCATAAATAGAGAAAATTATTATTTATTATATAACCATAGCCATATATAATAATAAAACTGCCAAAAAATAATGGTCAACCGATCGATTGACTGACTGACCAACCAACCAACCAACCGGCATATCATCATCATCATCATCATCGTCACAATCAAACCGGCTAAATGATTGTCGATGATAATAGATAGTTGGTAGTATTTTTTTTCTGTTTGGTCATCATCAAAAACATCCATTTTCTTTTTCTCTCTTTCTATCTATCTGGGCATTTACCATGACCATCATCATCATCATCGATGATGATGATCATTATCATTATTATTATTATTATCATCGATGATAACCACAATTGATAGTTGATGGTGGTGGTGGTGGTGGTGGTAGGAGTTTATTTTGTTTTTTTTTTCTTACTACTTAGATGACGAATATTTTTTTTTAAAGATTTTCAAACAAAAAAAAATTATTTACTTGTACACACTAACGCACTAAAGGTTTATGTCTTTTAAATCATTGTTATAAAGAATAATTTATACACATATATAGGAAGAGTTTTGCTTCCATCTCTCTCTCTCTCTCTCTCTCTCTCTCTCTGTCTCTGTCTCTGTCTCTTTTTCTTTTTTCTCGAGAAAAAAACGATTATATATCATCAATGATGATGATGATAATGATTATTGTTGATAGTGAACGAAAGAGAATTTTTCCAACCAAAGAACCATCTAATGCTTTGATATATTCTTCTACTGATTATTCAAGAAAAAAAAGAAGAAAAGAAAAGAAAGAAAGAAAGAAAATCTTACTACTATAATATATCATTCTTAACTCGATAATCGTTTCAATTTTAGAGTGAAAAAAAAAATTTTATTTTTAAAATTTTCAAGTTCAATTTGAACTCGATAAACGATAAGGTGAGGAGGTGGGGGGGCAAATAAAAAAAAAGATGGATAGATTCAATATCATTGGGGAATACGATATTATGAAACACACACACACACACGTTCTGTGAATGATCGATAGATCAAAAATCAAATTCGGTTCACATTTCATTTGATTGAGGTTTTTCAACAAAAAAAAAAATTCATTTCTTTTCATTGAAATGAATTTTTCATTCATTCAAATGAAAAAAAAATTAAATGATCGTCTTTAAGATCCATCTTCAAATTGATGATGATAATGGTTTTTCATTTTTATTTTTCTATGCTGTAAACGCGGCCAACATTAGAGATAGATATGAATAATAATGATGATGATCATCATCATCATCATTTGATCATTGATGATGATGATTATGATATTTATACCATAAATACGGTGCACATATATAGATTTATTATTGTTATGAGATGAAATGAAATGAATAATAATCATAATCATAATAAAGCTACTTACATTGGATTTTTTTATTTTCTTTGAACATATAAAAATTAAAGTTGGGACTGTTGGTTTCAAATTTGTTTTATTTTTTTTTCAAAAATTTTTCATTTTTCAATTATATAATCAAGATTTCCCAAAAAAATATCGTAGTAGTATAATATCTGAATTGTTTGTCGTTATGACCCTACTACTGACCATTATCATTATCATCCAATGACAATGATCATTGATAATGATGATGATGATTATGACCAGGAAGGTAGTAGAAAATGGAAATCTCATTTAATGATGATAATGATAAGCAAAAGATCATTATATATTTAGTTGTTTGAATTTTTTTTCCGATTCGAATCGTCAAAAGAAAAATATGTAAGAATAACTATTAACTATTTGAATATGTTATGGGATTCAATAATTATTGATAAAAACAGTGACCGAAAAAAGGGTTTCAAAATAAAATAAATTCAATTCTTTTTTCTCTTTTCATTATTTTTGTTTCTCTTCCCTAACACATTGATCATGATCTTGAACAATATTTAAAATTCCCACACACACACACACACACACTATCCCAGAAGCTTAACCATCATCATCATCATCGGAGTCATGTCATCAACATTGCTTGATAATTCATCATTAATGATCATCATCAATGATACACACACACACACAAACATAGATATTCAAAATCATATATCCAAAAACAAAAAAAACATGATGATCATCATCACTAAGATGATGAATCGATGTATGTGTGTGCATGTCATTGTCAGTGTTGTTTTCTAAGGTGTGATAAGCCATGATCCACGATGAATGATGATAATATTTCGTCGCCATATGATATTCATCATCATCGTTGAATTTTTTTTTCCATACATTCAAATGAAAACTACCATTTTTTTCATTTGTTTTTTTTACAATTTTCTTTACCTCCAAATATCAAATGAGAAAAGCGAAATTGATCAAAAAAAAAAAAAATAATATAAAAAACTAGCCAACCAAATCAAGTACACATAATTTGAATCGATTGAATCGAAAAAAAAGTAAGAAATTGGAATTTTAGAATTCCAGTACGTAAAACACACATATACAGAGAGAAAGATAGAAACACGAGCCATCATCATCATGGTCATATCGTTTTTCGGCCAAAAGAGAGAAATATTTCGATGATAATAGTGTTGTTGTTGATGTAAACAGGTCTACAATCAATAAATGTTGGTGTGTGTAAGTGTGCAAACATGATGGAAAACGGCAATGGATGATGATTATTATAATGAAAATATATTTAAGAAACTACAACAGAAAAAAAGTGGAAGACCTTGTAAAATGAAAAAATATATATTCTTCTCTCTTGTTGTTGTTGTTGTTGTTCTGACCATCATTCATTCATTTTCTTTTGATATGAAAACGAAATCTTAATGATGATGATGATGTATCTTAGCTGTGTGTGTGAGATGGTTGTTTGGTTTTTTTTTTGGATGAATGTGTGTGTGTGTGTGAAAAAGAAAAACTACATTTTCAGTGTGTAGAAAAAAAATGATCTGATCCGTCAACTAAAATGAGATGATATCATTGCAGTTGTATTTGGCGGTAAAAAAAAATGAAATTCCAATTTTTCGGATAATTCTTCTTCATCAATAAAATAATTTCACACGTGTTGAATATCTTTATATTTAAATTTGAATTTTGAATGAATGAAAAACAAAACAAAACAAAACAGAAAAAAAATCGATTCTCTCTTGATGATTCAAGTTTTCATGATATAATTAATTATTATACCACCAATTAAAATTTTAATGTTTAATTACGAAATTTTTTATTTTCATTTCAAACACAATCCAAGTTGCTAAATCATCATCATCATCATCATCATTATTACGACATGATTATTCTCATGGAACATGACAACATGCGGATGATACAAAAAAAAAAATAATTCATGTCATAATAATTGTAAATGAAATGATGATGATGACATGTGAATCCTTGGATTGTGGATATCAAAAATGTAGTTAGCCACATACATTATTCTATCTGGTGTCGATGATTATTTTTTTTTTCATTATTATAGTGTGTCTGTGTATGTGTGTGGTAATGTCAACAACATTGACGACATTGATCCACTAACTAACTAACTACAACAAAATTAGTGTCTGTTAATTACATTAATTAAACTAGTTTCGTGAATCATTTTTTTATGTTTTCGTTTCACTTAGATATCCAGAGGGAATGCGAAATAAAATAAAAAAAAAATTCATCTTTTTTTTCATATACCATATTTGTACAAAGTTTCACAACAACAACAAGTGCAACAGGTCAATTTGAATTTTGGGTACAACATATCAATTTTCGATCCATTATCGATTTTCGATCTTATATAATAACAAATATAAAATTCAAAATTCAATAATCGATAATTTTCAAATAAATATTTCTTTTATCTACTTCCAACGAAACAGAAGTGTATATCGTATTGATAACATTTATGATAACGGACGAATGAGAAAAAAAAATTCATTATCGATTAATCGATAATGAATTCATTCATTTCTGGTTCATTTTTGTCCCTTTGGTTATATGTCGTAATTCAACAGCATTCGAAATTATCAACATTATCATCGTGGACAGATTTTTCTTTTCGTTCTTTTTTTTGTTTTTAAAATTCTAAAAGGTTTCTTTTGCGACATTACTTTTTTTTGTCGTCGTAGAATTGACCATGAAAGGAAAGAAATTGTGGAAATATGTTATTGATAATAACATCGTCGTCGTCGTTGTCTTTAATTACACGATCATTTCGTGTCATTATTCATTATCGTCGGTTGTTGAAAAGGAAAAAAATTTCGTTAAGATTTTTTTTTCAATTTCTACATGTCACTGGTTTAATTTCTTTTTCTTTTTCTTCTTCATACACATCTCGATGATGACATTAAATGATTACGATGAAAATAATTAATTGTAATGAATCGAATCGTTTCGAATGGAAATAAAAAAAAACAAACCTTTTGAATTTGTTCACGAAGAAAATGAAATTATCAACATTATCATCGTGGACAGATTTTTCTTTTCGTTCTTTTTTTTTTGTTTTGCTTTTTTTTGTCGTCGTCGTCGTCGTTGTCTTTAATTACACGATCATTTTTGTCATTATTCATTATCGTCGGTTGTTGAAAAGGAAAAAAATTTCGTTAAGATTTTTTTTTCAATTCACCATTTATTCTTCTTTTTCTTCTTCATACACATCTCGATGATGACATTAAATGATTACGATGAAAATAATTAATTGTAATGAATCGAATCGTTTCGAATGGAAATAAAAAAAAAACAAACACGAAGAAAATGAAATAAAATTCGTGTCAAGTCATTAAAAAAAATAAAGATTTCATCATCATCATCATCATCATGACATTAATCATCCTGGATCATTTTCGATACATTGTGTGTCAGTGTGTGTGTGTGTGGTTTCCGGCTTCAAATTTCCGTTCGATATTTCTATTTCTCACGAATTTCTTTTAATTCAATGATTAAAATGAAACCCAAATGGTTGATAAACAATCAATGATGATAATGATGATAATAAACGGGAATAAATTCAATTCACAAGAATTGAATTCATTTTTTTTCTGTCCTTTAAATAACCATTATCATCAAATGGACACCGTCCGTCCGTCCGTTCGTTCGTCCGGTCGATCATTCGTCATTTTCTATTTCATTATCGTTTTCGTTCAATCATTAATTTAATGGTCAGCATTTTTTTCTTCTGATTCAATCAGAAAATAGTGGAAAAAAAATATTTTTTTTTCTTCGTATTATAAAATCTACATTCACATGATGCTGATGATGATGATGATAATAATGTTGTGGTTAGATTGGTAGTCGTTCTTCATGGTTTTTTCTTTCTTTTCGATAGTTTATGATGATGATGATCATCATCATGATGATGATGATGGTCCAAGTTTAGCCATCTTGATGATGATGATAATGGTGTTAAAAATTGATGATGATGATGACGATGACAACACCAGGATCCGAATATCTATGGATATTATCATCATCATCATCATCATCGTCATAATCATCATGGTTGGGAGGGGCAAAAGTTGAAAAAAAATTCATCTAATGTTTCAAACACCATACCATCATGGATGATTTGATCGTAGTGATTATAGAGTTGTTGTTGATCCACATTTACACATTAAACATCACCACCAGCATCGTCGTCATCGTCATAATAATAAATATCGGGCGCAATATTTGATCATAATCTATATATTTCCTTTATCGTTTTCCCACTGATGATATTTCGGTACGTTTTTCGGGTTTTTCATTTCATTTCATTTTTTTTTCTCCATGTTGAACCACCACCAGATCATCATCATCATCTTCATGATCATGATGATGATGATGATGTTGGTCGATAGCAAAAGAAAAAAAAATTGGTAAAAAAAAGAAATAAGATTTTTCTTTCTTTCTATCATCATCATCATCGAGATTATTATCGAAAAATATGGATTGATATATACAGGATATATGAATGGTTCGTTTTTTTTCAAACATTGGTTAAATTTTTCCAATGTTTTTCATCTCAAACGTGTGTGTGTGTGTGTCTGTGTCTGTGTGTATGGCCAAAGATCATGATGATGATGATGATGATGTTTTCGATGATGATGATGATGATGTTGATATCGACAACAAAAGAAAAAAAGAAAAAACTTCACGAAATAAATAAAAAAAAAAAAATGAAAGATTTTCATTGATGGACGACACGAAATTTTCGTTTTGTTATTAATGTTTTATGATGATGATGATGTTGATGGTTGATGATGGTGTAAATTAGAATGCATGAAATAATAATTATCATCATCATCATCATATATGGTATATATTTCTCATTTATTGATGTCTTTCTTGTTCCTTTTTGTGTTTGTGTGTGTTCTATTGTTTATTTGAAAGCGGAAATGGAAACCAAACACACATTTTGATGCACCACGTTTTTTTAAAAAAAATTTTAATTACTGAATTTCATCTAATTTTTTTTCATTTTGTTTTCTCTCATTCACAGGCAAACGATGGAAATCATTATCACATCAAGAACGTCGACCATTCGTTGAAGAAGCTGAAAGGCTACGCGTACAACATATGCAAGATCATCCAAATTATAAATATAGACCTCGTAGAAAAAAGAATTGTAAACGTAGTGCCGTTACCGCAAACACTACGACAATTACGTCGCCAAAATCTACGACAACAACATCAGCAAATCGTAATAATAATAATAATGGCCATATAAAGAATTCAAAGAAAATGAATCATTATCATAATAATAATAATGATGATAGTCTAATATCACCATCAACATTATCATCAACATCATCATCATCGGCTTTATTATATCAGCAGCAACAACAACAGCAACAGACATCTTCGCAAATAATGTCATCACATGATATGGCTGATAATTCATCCATTAGTTCTCCATCATTAGATTATGGTGGTGTACAAACACCAGATTCATCTCCACATGGTAGCCCAATAAATCAATCAGCCGATATTATCTATAATAATAATAGATTCAATCAACATTCACCACGTTCATTCTATAATCATAATAATTATACTACTACCACCAATACCACCGGTCCAATATCATCGATTGGTTCGATGAATAATTCAGGTCAACAAACAACATTAGTCATGAATGATCAGATCTCTTCAACGAATCCATTGGATTATCCACCACCACCACCACCATCATTATTATCATCATCTCGTCAAGGAAAAGGAACAGCTAAATCATCATCATTACCAACACCGGAAATCTCACCTGTTGAAAATGATTTACATCACTCCCATCATCATCATCTTCATCAACATCCACATCAACAACATGTATATGGGTTACATACTAGTAGTGGTGGATCACATCATCATCATCATCTTCATCATCAACATGGATCACAATTGAATGATCTGCATACAATGTATCCACCAACACCATCACAACATCAATCGATTTTCCATCATCATCCACAACAGCAACAACAACAATATCATCCTACACAAACATATGGTAGTGTTGATGTTAATAATAAATTATCACCGAATAAATCCATAGCTAATACGAATGAATTGAATAATTCAATTCAATCATCGATAAAATCATCGATTGATCCATTTAATGAATTAATTAGTCGTTTTAGTGGTTCATCAACATTTTTAAGGAATGTATGTCCACCATATTCATATCGTCATCAACAACAACAACAATTATCACCAACAAATCATCAATCAGATTCATCATCAGCCATCACTATTGATATCAACGATCAACGAAATTGTAGCCCATATTCTGGAATGGAAAAATCGCCAATGAGTTATCCATATGATCAACCACCACCACCGCCTCAACCACCAAGATCAATGCTACAACATCAATTGGAATTACCAATCAATAATAATGAATCATCACCGTCATCTGCATCATCGATTACGCCAATATCATCATCATATCATCATAGATCATGGTCAAACCCAATCGATACGACAATGATGATGAATCATACATTATATGGTGCTGCTGTTGGCAATTATTCTTTATCGATGTATAATAATAATAATAAAATTGAATCAAAACCAGAAACAATGTATACTGGAAATATTTATCAATCGAATGATACGAATCTTTACTATGGACAGAATAATTTTGATGCTGGTAGCAGTAATGATCCAAATATAGCATTCCATTATGGTACAAATAGTAATAGTCCTCGATCGAATACAATCATATCGAATGAATTACATTCAGATTTAATATCAACAATTGGTACTGGTGGTGGTAATGTAATGGATAATAACAGTATAGTAACACCCACAACAACAACAACATCATCATCATCAACAACAACAACGATGAATAATTATCATCATTGTGATTCAAGTAATTCCGAATTGATTGCTGCATTAGCCGAAACTCGTGAAATCATTTCATGAGAAAAATCCCAAAACACACACATACACACACACACACACATAAAAAACTGATAATACCTACAAATGACGAGCTTATAAGAAAACGAATCAAAAAAAAAAATACTTTATCCGGAAAAAAGTGCAAATCTTCTTTTTCTCATTAATCAATCAATCAACCATTTAGATACAATATGAACACAACCAAATCCTGTTCATTTTACAAATGTCACAAATTTTTTTTTCTCTCTCTCTCTCTCTCTCTCTCTCTCTCTCTCTCTCTCTCTCTCTCTTGGCTCATTACAATCGATTCAAATCAATCATTGCATATATATCATGATAATCATTATTGTAATCATCCAGGTTTTTTCTTTTCTTATTTTTCGTTTTTCTTCTGTAACAAACACACACCCACGCAATCGTTTTCAATTCTTGAAATTGAAAATTCAAGAAATCTAATACAATTGTATTCATTTCTATAAATATATAGCATACACACACACACACACTGATTCTTTATATAAATAGTTGACATCTTTGATAGATTTATCATAAAGCCCCCCGTACACACTTAAAGACCTTTATTTCTATTTTTTTTGCATCTATAATTATGATCATTATTATTAATTTTTATGGAATTTTGAATCAAATTTAATATTTAATTATTAATTATGGAATTTATGAGTTATATATCTCTATTATTATTCATTCATTCATTCAATCATTCAATTAATTGTAATAAATAAAAATCATTGATTCCAAAAAAAAAAAAAAAAATAAATCAATCAAAATCATCATTTGAATTTGATACATGAGCCATCGATGGAAAATCATAGATCCAGGAACCACGTCGAAATGATTGATTATCATGGTCGATCAATAAAATTTTTTTTTTGTCTTTTAATTTTTATGCTTCTTTCGTCTTGGCTAATTGGCAATTTATTGCACACATGATGTTCATGATGTATATATAATCTATGATTTAAAAGAGATGAAAAAAATGATCTTTTTCCATGTGATTTTACACCTAGAAAAAAAATTTTGTTGAATCAACACCGTTTTTTTTCTGTAGTATGATGATGATGATGATTAATGTTTAGTTTCGCGAATAGTATATGATGATGATGATGATGATTATCGAATGATCATCGAGATTGACTACGAAGAAGATGTCTTGATCAACCCATCTCATCATTTTTTCTGTTTTTGTATCTTTCCAAACATAGACACACCAATTTCAATCGTCGTCGTCGTCGATGACAAGCCCAGAAAAAAATGCTCATTTATATGACCGGCTTTATTTTTTCTTTTCAAGAAAAGGAAAAAAAATCCGCCGCATCCAACTATATACGATGATATAATTGCATGGGCGCGAAAGTTTTTTTTTTAATTTTTATAATTTCTTAATACATACATAGGCGCCATCCATCGGGCAAGCATTAAATTATAATTGCGTGAAACGTTAATCGTTGATTATTGTCATTTGGAAAATTTTTTTTCCCCATTGAAAACAAATAAAAACAAAAATAATTTTTGAACCAAACGAATTTGGTGATTTATTTATTCAGTTGACAAAAAAAATAATGAAAAATACATTAGATTCTTTTTTGCAAAATTTTGAATGTTATACAAATTGAAAATTTAGAATTGAATCATTTGACCCTTTCGTTTTTTATCGCCACCAATTTCAAAATGTTTACATCGTTTAATCGGGATCTGTTTACGAGTTTTGCATTCACTACATTCCATACGTAAGACAATTTTTTTGGTCGTTTTAGCTTTCTTTCGAAGAATTGGTTTTGATTGACCACCGAAACCTTGTTGTTTTCGATCATAACGACGACGTCCTTGTGCAGCACTCGATTCTTTACCCTTTTTATATTGGGTAACTTTATGTAATGTATGTTTCTTGCATTTACCTTTACAAAAGGTTCGACGTGATTTTGGTACATTAACCATTTTTGATGATGATAATAATTCCGGTGAAAATTTGAAATGAAAAACCAAAAATAAACACACACGACTCAAACAAAAACAACACTCACACACACAAAAGCATACGCAAAGGAAATAGGAAGAGCGTGACATGTGGCTACGAAAACAAAACACAGACACAGAAAAGCGGCTATTTCTATCCATGTGGATACACACAACCACAATGATTTTGAATCCAATTTTTTTCTGAATTTGAAAATTTTTAGCTAATTTTTCAATTTTTTAACCAGAATTTTCTTCATCTCAATAATAATAATAATCCAGAAACATTGGACTAGAAGCATTGGAAAATTTATGATTTGATTAAAAATCTAGGCGAAAAAAATGGACACGAATTGTATATACAAAAATGTATTTATTTTGATACATTTTTCGATAATTTTTTTTTAGAAAAAAATGAACTTTTTTTTGTCAATATTTTTTGTGTTTATGTAGTGTTTTTGTTTTCAAAAAAAGAAGCCTAAAATTTTGCCACCAAGATGTTTACGACGTGCTTCCTCATGATCCATAATACCGCCCGATGTGGTCAACACTAAATAACCAAATTGACGTGATGGCAATAGATTACGTGTATATGATTCCAGATCTTTCAGCTGTACATCGAATCTTGGACTAATCACACCACATTTATTTAATCGTCCGGTTAGATTGACGACAATTTTACCCGCACGATGATCATCAACAATTTCAAATTCACCAATATAGCCTAATTGAATTTTCAATTCATTTGAAAAAACAAAAAAAATCATGAATAATTCATTCATATTTTGAAATTCAAAGAAAGAAAAATTCTTACCATGTTTGACCATAACGTTCAAGAATTTGACAATCACTTTGGATGATGGTCTAATTAGTACTTGACGTTTACCACGTTTTTCTGCATTATTTATCGATTTCAAGGCATCAGCCAAAACATTCATTCGAACCATGATTGATTCAGTTTGAAAAATTGAGTTAATTTAAATTTTTAATCAAAAATTTTGGTAAAAATTTAGATGAAAAAATTAAAAATAACAGACACAAATGAACACACACATTGAGAAACGTGTAGGAAAAGGAAGAATATTGTATGCTTGTATTTTGTGTTGTGTTGTGAATCATTGATATTGATGATCGATGCATGCCACACATACACACAATTTTTTGTAGTAGCAGCATAATAAAAAGAAAATTGGCCGCTTTACTCAATCCATTCATAGATACTAGTATTTATATTAAAATAAATTTCATCTATAAAATTCAATTCAATGTCATTTAATTTGAAATAAAATGGATTTATTTCAACAAATAAATCGGAATATATATGAAAATTCAATCAAATTCCATCAAAATTGATAATGAATTATGAATCAAATGGATGAAAAAAAAAATAAAAATAAATCATCATATACTTTATGAACAGTCAATAATTCTAACAATGGAAAATGTTGAGCTGAATGAGTAAGTTTTGAGTGAACGAACCAACGAACGAATGAGAACGAACGGGAGGAGGAGGAGGAGAAGAAAGATTTTTCTATTGATGTGTGTGTGATATGTGTAAATGTGTGTGTTTTGATGTATAATATAATCATAATAACGAAATGAAAAAAAAAATTTCTTTTTTTTTGAAATACAAAAAAAAAATCCATCTACCTTTCGGCTGGCCATTAAAGATTGATTCATGAATGAATCGAAAAAATTGTGAATAAAATTCCATCCATGCAACAACAATATATCGAGACATTTAGGTTTTTTTTTTGTTTCACCATCTCATTGTCATCGTCATCAGCAAACATTTTTTTTTTCGTTTGTTGAATTTGAATTTGAAAAAAAATTTGTTTCCGATTGTCAAAAGTTTATCTGTCGCATTTTAGACATCTGTCACCGTTTTTTATCTGATGGTTAATTAAAACGACTACAACTATCCAACACATCAACATTTAGAATCGTCATCGATTTTTTTTTTGTTTTTATTTTTTTATTGTTGTCGTCGTCGTCGTTGTTGTTGTATGATTGAGAGCTAAAACAAGAAAGAGATATAGATAGAAGTATCGCCACACGAAACAAAATATTAAATAAAAATTTCTATCAAAATCCATTAACAACAACAACAACAAAATAAAATCTAAACACCGATAACAACAACATCAAACACACATATATATAGACACAATAAACGGCCATGTCGGCCGAAAATGAACGGATACAGATCAGCGATGAATTGGTTAATCGTTTGAAAAAGTATGTTCAAGTTCATTTGTAATCTTGAAATTTTATTGAATTTTTTTCTGTTTCTTTTAAAAAAAATTAGTTATATGAATGATCCGATGTATAAAGAAGCAGTGGAAAATTCATCAACATACAATGAACGATTGGTAAAAGAACGAAAATTACGTTTGCCATTTATCGACGCTCAAACTGGTGTTGCTCAGAGTATTTAAAACTATTTTCATTTTGATTTCTAAATTTATTTTAAAAAAAAATTTTCAATTTATAGGTGACTGTTATATATGGTCCTCGAAACTTGATCGTATGCCGGGCTATCATTCAGCCCAATTATATTCATATCCAGCACGAAGATGGCGAAAGAAACGGAGACAATATCTATTGAATGATAATTATTCAACAACAAATACGATTAAAGAACATTCAGAATCTAATTCAAATGATACAGCGTTAATTTCAGCGAATTGGGGGCCAAATCGGCCCAAATGGTGGTGGTGTTGGTAGTGGTGTTTCAAATCCAGATGTTTCAACAATAAATATGAATGCAACAAATTATAATAATAATGCAAATATTGTACAAAATGGCAATTGTTTATCAATGAACAACAATACGAATTCCAATTCTGCCTTGAATGACATATTCGATGATTCAAAAGATTCATGGCTACGTTATGATGATGATGGTAGTGATCTACCGGATGCAGGTGAACTGGATGATCCAGAATCTGATTATGACGATTATGAAGAATATAATTCAAGAAAAAAGAAATCAAAACGTAAAGAAACAACGACGACTTCGTCAACATCTTCATCGACGACGACACCAACATTGAAAAAGAAACGTTCCGAATATACGGATTCAGAAAAACCGTATCAATGTGAATTGTGTGGTGCTCGTTACAAAACACGTCCAGGATTATCCTATCATTATTCACATAGTCATCAAGAGAATAATACTTCTAATAAATAATAATAGTAATGGTGCATTATCATCATCCGGTAATGGTTCATTGATACCGGATGAGGATTCCAATTTTTTTGGATCAACAACTATACAGAATGCAAAATCTAATATGCAGCAACAAAATCAGCAGATAATAGCTGGAAATCATCATCACCATCATCATCATCCTCATTTACATCATAGTATTCAGTCTCCTAATACTAATCATTCACCATCGTCGACACCATCCAGTCATCATCATTCACATCATCATCATTCTCATTTACATCATTCATTATCACAAAATTCACAATCACCAATACCGATAATTGGAACGAATCATTTGCCAATTAATTCATCGTCATCAATGTCGGCAACACGTGGACAAATCAATCAATCATCGGATGATAATTTAAAGGATCGAAAAGGTAATGATATTTTTTTATTGACCATGAAATGAAAGCCTCGAACTTATTGACGATTTTGCACGAAAAATTTCGATTTTTTTTCTGTTGAACACAAATATCATTCATTCATTTTAATTCTTTGTTTTTCCCATCATTTATTCGAAATGAATCTTGCCTGCACTTTTTTTTCTCATCTTGCTTTTTTTTATTTTCGCACATTTGATGATCCAATGTGTTCTTGCACTATCTTTTTTTCGGGTTTTTTTTTCTCTCATTATGATGATGTTATAAGATAGAATGATGTTGATTGCAATCAGAGGCTTTCTTCTCATGACGATGCTTGAATTGAAAAAAAAATTAAAAATTTTATTTTATTCTCCATATTTTTTTGACAAACAAAAACAAATTTCATCTAATGTATCTTATTTATATAAATTACATATATATTGAAAAACAACAAAAATGATGATTGAACTACTTTTTGTAAATATAATAATTTTCAACAACAACAACAAAAAATGCATGCAAAATTTTAAATTTTGATGATGATTTCAATTTTTTTTATTGATACGACAAAATGAAAATTTTCCTTTTTTTCATTCTAATTTCTCTTTTGTCTTTCTTTTTCTTTTCTTTTCTGTGTTTTTTTTTCCAAAAAAAATCATGTTTTCTATTTATTTCGGGTGGCTTGGTAAAAAAAAACAAAAACAAAAATTTTCATTTACCCGATATATGCATGATTTTTATTTCACTTATTTATTGATGATGATTGCATATACATTCGGATTTTGATAATCATTTGTTATTATCTATATATTGTCTAAAAATCTATTTTTTTTGATAAAATTTTATATATTCGATATATATGTAATTTGGTATATATAATAAATATAGAGAATAATAAACAACAAAAATCCACAACAACAACAGCAACAACAACAACGACGACGATGACAACAACCACAAACACGACAACGAAAAGAGCATCACCATCGAATTATTGTGATTTTTGTTTGGGCGATTCAAATGAGAATAAAAAAACACAGGAAGCTGAAGATCTGGTTTCATGTTCCGATTGTGGACGTTCAGCACATCCATCGTGTTTACAATTTACACCAACAATGATATTATCAGTGAAAAAATATCGTTGGCAATGTATTGAATGTAAATCCTGTGGTATTTGTGGTACATCCGATAATGACGTAAGTGTTTTTATTTAATTTGATTTTTTAAACATTAGTTTTAATAAACCTTTTAAAACACCTTAGGATCAATTACTTTTTTGCGATGATTGTGATCGTGGCTATCATATGTATTGTCTAAAACCACCGTTAACTGAACCACCGGAAGGTTCATGGAGTTGCCAAATTTGTATAGAAGAATATCATACGCCTAAATCAACATCGACGACTACTATCACATCAACCACAACAGCAACAACAACAACAATGCCGGCAATAGCCACTAATAAAGATGAAATCAAATAATATAATGATTGTAACAAATTCAAAAATAACGTTAATTGATTCCACAACAATAACAACGACGACTACAGTAAAAATAATATCAAACGCTTGTAACAAAAAACAAATTTTCCAATTCAATTTAAACTGAAATGAATATGATTTCATAAATCTATCAAAAACATAAACTAGACATTCAACAGCCGCCCATTAAAAGACACACACCTGCCCAAATTATCAATTACAACACACACACACAACAAAATGCATGATTTCATTAGATATTATTATAGAAATTTAAATTAATACCATTGTATATAAATGGGCAGAATTTTTTTTCAAAAATTTCCGCCTACACACAGACACACGTACTACGAAATCCTTGATGATTTATTATTGATCTTATTACAATTATATGATGATTTCTTTTTTGTTGCCCGTCGTGAAAATTATCAAATTTTTTTTTTAAAAAAATTATAAATATGAAATTTATTATATTCACAAATTTTCTTTTTGGTCATTTGTCAAAATTTTTCATCAACCAAAAAAAAAAATGATCCATTTTTTTTGTCAGAAAAAAAATTTCTCATGTACAGAAATTTGTATTCTCAAATTCATATACACATCATCGTCATCATCGCGTTTCATTCACATTTCACACACACAATCTCATTATCCACCAATACACAAACACATAACCCAAATTTAAACAGTGAAATGGTAATTTTCAAATACACTTTCTTAATAATTGATTTAATAATTTTCAATTTTTTTTTGTTCTAGCCCATTTGTAAATAATGAACTTGATTATATATATATAAAAAAAAATCAGAATTTCATTCAATATTCGGAATGCCCTTGTCAGCCCCAACCACAGAATTCACTGACATGTTTGTATGGTCACAATTTTCATATATTTACACAAATACACAACAACAACAATTTAATATTATAAAACAGGAAACAACAACAACAACATTTATTGACAAAACAGAAAGATAAACAACAAACAAATTATTTTATTTTATTTATATAAATAAATGAATGATAATTATTATTATTATTAATTTTAAGAAAAAAAAATAAATCGATTACTGATGTATAATTGTTATATTTTCATCGGATTGATTCAAAATTGTCAACAACAACAACAACAAAAAAAGAAGATAAAATTGAAAAATCTGCTGAATCTTTATAGAAAATTTATTTTGAGTTTTTTTTGTGTGTGTGTGTGTGTGTGTGTGAAAATTGATTTTGATGATCAAAGCAAACAATAAAAGAAATAGTGACAAAATATAATATAAAGAATAGAATATATTTGTTTTTTTTTGTTTGAATTATCTCAAAGAAATAATTCTTCTGGCAGTTCATTACGATGTGGATAGCTATCCTGTGTACCTGGCCTTGTTACAGCCGTTGATGCTATTATATTACATCGTTTAATTGTCTCTTCAATGGTTAGATTAGGGAAATGAACCAAATAGAATGCTAAGGAACCCATGAATGAATCACCAGCGCCCTGTGATTTAATTAAAAAAAAAATGAAAATAGAATCCATAAATCAATCAAAAAAAAAAAAAAAAAAAAAAAAAACACGGTCGTATCAAGTGGTTGAATCTTATTCGGTACTGGTATATGTAATGCTTGATGTCGATTAACATAAAGAGCACCATTAGCGCCCATTGTTAATATGACCGAACCACAACCTTTATCCAATATCATTTTACATGCAATACGACAATCATCAATAGTATCAACACGTAATTTTGTCATTAATTTGGCTTCCGATTCATTTACACATAATATATCACATAATGGATAAATATGACTATTTTCCATTGGTTTCGGAAATGGTGGTGCACCATTTATCAATGTGGGAACTGGTGATTTAAACAATGATAAAAAAAAATGATTAATATGAATTTATTAAATATCAAATTTTGCATTGCATTACCTTTATGTTTTCGAGCCAATAATAATGCGGCATGTAGTGATTCAGGTGTACATTCAAAAGTGCTTACAAATAATCGACAATCTTTAAATAATGAATCACTCAATTTATTTATCTCTTCCGGTGTTAGTGAATTTGTTGCACCAGGTACATAGACAATATTATTCTCTCCTTTACGTGTTACAATAATAGCGGCTGTACCGGTCATTACATCTGGACATTTTAGTACAAATTCTGTTGAAATATTATGTTGTTGAAAATTTTCAATCATTTCATCGCCAAATGTATCGTTTCCAATCTAATTATTATCGAAAACAAAATAAAAATTTGATTATCAATTGATTTGATAATCAATTTTGGCAGTGACTTACTTTGGCTAACATACGACATTCCAAACCTAAACGTGCAGCCATTATACAGGCATTTGCTGCTTTACCACCAAATCCTTTACGAAAATTATTTCCAACCATTGTTTCACCTGGTTCAGGAAATCGATCAACATATCTGATGAAAATAAATTAATCGTAAAAATTTCATCATTATCAAAAAAAAAAAAAATAAAAACATACGAAATGAGATCCATAACTGAAGCGCCCATAAATGAACAAACACGTGGATGGTTATCGTCAATTTCCATATTCTTCTTTGTTTGGTTAATTGATTATGTTGTTTCAATACAAACAAACAAAAAAAAACTGTTCAACAGGTCACAAACGGTGGTCAATTGAAATAGAAATGTTGTCGAATGAAGATTTTTGATGATTACTTCACACAAAGTTTAAAATTGAAATTCTATACAAAAACAAATTATAAATATTAAAATATAATAATGAAAAAAAAACCAAAATCACAATAAAACACTGAAGTGTATCGTGTGTGTGTGTGTGTGAAATTAAAAATTTACAAGTCAAAAAAACAAACACTCAACACACACACATATAACACCATCAAAAAAATGGCCAAATCAATAATCAGCGATGGAATGAGAAAGACAAAAAAATATCCCTAGCCATTGTTGTTGTTGTTTGCGTTCATATGTTCGATCGACATGTTCAAGAAAAGATTAACCATTCATTAGTCTTAAAAAAAACGGCACCAATCAACAACAACAACAACAAAAAACGAAAAACAACAACCAACTATCCACCATTTATAATAATAAAATTGATTAGATAATATTTCATTATGGACATATATTTCACATCATCATCATCATCATCATCATTGATCAAATTCAATCATTTCATCCAAAGCAAAAGAAAAATAATCGATTGATTTATTATTATTGAACATGATAGCAACACAAGAACATGATACAATACGAAATACACAAAGCTGATCAATGTGATGTGTAATCTCGAGATTTGCTAAAGGACAATTTTCATTTAGTTTCATTTTCCTTATGAGATTCTTTTCAAATGATGAAATAAAAAAAAAGGAAATCACATCATCCCGAACACACACACACACACAAGTACGTACGCAAAAAAAACAAGCAAACACATAAATAAGTTTTATCTAAATAATCATTTTTCGAAAAAAACAACGATAATGATGATGATGATGATGATTGGATGCCCAAAATAATGATGATCGATAATTAATATTTTTTATTTTCTATTTCAAAACTAATAATTCATTCTGGACATGATGATCATCAATAAACTGTCAAATAAATATCTTTCATTACCACCAACACCAACACCAACCAGTATTCATTATACGATATATTTGTGTGTAACCATCGTATATCGTATTCGTCAACAAAAAAAAAGATTCTTGTGTATATGACAGTTTCTTTCTGTGAAATAAAAATTTTTTTTTGGATAAATAAATAAATTCAATGAAATGAAAAAAAAACAGATCGCTCTTTTTATCATCATCAAAATTTTTTTTTTTACATTTGGATATCAAATTTCAAATTACCAAATAACCTTGATGATGAGTGAGCAATAGCGGCACAAAACGCGGCAAAAAAAAAAAAAATAAAATCGATGCGATTGTACACAGTTGACAATTGAGAAAATCACAATCAACCAATCTATGAAAGAAGAAGTAAAGGGTTTACGAACAAAGAGAAATAGCGAAAAAAAATCTTTGAAATAATTTTTTTGTCTTTGATTTTCAAAGTTAACAACAAAAAAGAAAAAATGATAATGGAAATCGGAAATTACTGATTATGATGATTGATGGTATTCTCCAATGTCACGGTCATATCATTATCATCGGGAAAAAAATTCAATAATTTTTCTCGATTGATAAAACAATTTTGTAATTGAAAACTTGTAAATTGAAATCAACCAATCAAATGTAGCAGCAAATTATTATTATTGTAATTAAACTTTTGTGTTTTCTATCAGATGATAATGATGATAATTTTTTTTTCAATTACAATGTTGCCATTATAAAACACAAATACTCAAATGATGATGATCAAAAGACAAGAGAAAAAAAATGATGATAAAATTTCCAACTCAAAACCGGATGATCAAAAATGAAATTTTAATACCAGAAAAAACGGTCAACTTACACAAAACATTGATCAATTTCAATTACCGGTCGATAAAACAACAATAATGATGATGACGATGGAAAAAAAAATTTGTAACAAAATATTCTCCAAACAATCAACAATACACAGTTATATTATGGTGTAAAAAAAATTGATTAAATATCACAATCATACAAATTTTAGGCAATCACCAACAGTGATGATGATAATGATAATGATGATGATGATGGAATTTTTGAACGGGAAAAATCTCTTTTTCATCAAGGAGATACTACGTTTGATGATAATGATGATGATATCGTCATACGATTTGATGATTATATTACAAACGACAAAAACACATATTACACACACACACACAAACCAAAAAAAAAAAAAAAAAAAAAAAATGATCAAGTTGATTGAGATTTTTCCAAATGGTCTTCTCATTCGAAATGATTGTTGATTGATGATGGACTTATTATTTTTGTTTGTTTGTTTGTTGTTGCAAATCAATTGTCATCGTAGTCGTTATTGGTAACGTGCAATGTGATTTTTAAAAAAAAACAACAACAACAAAAAATTATAACAGTTTTAAATGGATTATATTACAAGCTCTTGTCGTTGTTTGGAAATGGCTAAATGGAAAATTTCCAACAAGAAAAAAAAACTCAAATTTATGGGATATTCTAACGTTGTTATAATCGTTGAATGCAAATGATGTTGAAATGATAAAAATGCAAATAAATTCGTTCGATTTGATTGAAAAAAAACTATGATAAAAATGAAAATTTTGAATTCAAATCATTTATCGTTATTTTTTAAATGAATTTATTGATCGATTTGGATGGTGGTCTCATGGTTTGATGAGCAATCAATCAAATCAAATCACATTCTATCATAACCATCAACGACGTTGATGATGACAAGGCTAGGATAACCATAGAAAACGAACGTATGATTTTTATCTATTAAATGTTTTTTTGAGATAATTTTCTTTTCTCTTTAGTTTTTTTTTTACACACAGAAATATATTTCCTTGAATATCAATACAGAAAAAGTGATTATAATTGGCAAATATCCAGCCAACAACCAATACCATTCGTTTGATGTTTAATCGAACACATGAACATCTTTTTCATTTCTAATCATTCAATCAATTAGATATAAATCAATTTCGATAAAGATTGATGGATGGATATATTGGCACTTAATATTGGTTTTCTGTTAACTTGTGAATTTGATCAATTTTTTTTTCGCCGAATAATTAAAAAACAAAAATCGGTACATACCTGTAATTATGTTTGGATTGATTTTTTTTGCTGCGATTACAAAATTTTTGTGAAAAATAACAAATAATTTTGTTTTGTTTTTGTTGAAAATTGTCACAAATCAAAACAACAACAACAACAAAAAATTCAAGCACCAACAACAACGATCATCATCATCACCACTGCAGTAACAAAGTTAATATATAAAATGTACATTTTCAAGCAGATGGATAGTAGTTAGCTATTAGCTCTTTATAGTTAAATGATGATGATGATGATATTATCGTAGCTTATGTTGTTGTTGTTGCTTTTTTTCGATGTCATGTGATTTACAAAAAAAAACTTTCATTCATCATTTGGTTGGTATTTTACTGGTAGTTGATTTGACGATGAATGAACGAATGAATGTTTGGATGGCAATGTATTTCACATGATCATCATCATCATCATCATCATCATTCTTTCAATGAAAAGGTAGTCGTCTTCATCGTTGTCGTCATTCATTCAACCAATATCCAATCCATCCATTAGATTGGTGGATCAAGGACACGAAATAAATGTGATTTTTTCCACTGATGATAATGATGACTGCGCGCATATATGATTCGTGTAGTTGTCGTCGTCTTTGGCTTTCTGTTTGTGTGAATGGCTTATGGATGATGACTGATTTACTGTTGCTTTCATTGAATGAATTGTTTTTTTGTTTTGTTTTGTTTTGTTTTTTTTTCGCTATTTCGATTGAAGGTCACAAAAAATTGCAGTTGTTTTTTTTTCATGCCAACTTTCACGAAGAGAAAATCCCTTTTTCGCTATTTCGATTGAAGGTCACAAAAAATTGCAGTTGTTTTTTTTTCTTGGTTTCAGTTTTGATTTTTTTTTTTTTTTTTTGTTTATAAACATAAAACCATGTATGTATGTATAAATAATAAACATGTATGTATAAATAATAAACAAAATATCCATATTGTTTCTAGCCATCAATCGATAGATGTCACTAAATCCGGTGGATCTTTTATTTACAAAAATTTTTGAAACTTTATTTTTTCAAATCTTAAAATTCTTTCGATAAATTCGCCATTGTTTTATCCATCTGTAGGTATAGATCAATCTCTTCAACAGTTGTACGAATACGTATCTGTTGATCCATCATAATATCGACCAATTTTTTCCAATCATTCGGCATTAACTGTATACAGTCCATATATAATTGTTTATGATTTGGACACATTTGCATTGCTCTATAAAGGATGGCTGAATTGAATGCCGAATCATTCGATCGATTATTACGTCGACGTTCATGTTCCTAATTGTTTGACAATAACAGAAAAAAAACAAAACTGTTAATTCACTGAAAAAAATAAATAAATCTCTAACCTCAAAACGTATGAATAATCTCCAAATAATTGGACAATGTGCCAATGATCTTCCAAGAAGCCAATCAATCGATCCATGATGATGATGATCACCACTACCATCATTATCATTATTATTATAATTCAATGCACGTTCAAATAGATTACGTATCCGATTGATTAATCCATTTCGATAATCATAGCCCGATTCATCTAATTGAATGAGAAAATTAGAAAAAAATTCAATTAATTTAAAATTAGATTCTCGACAATCAAATACAAAAAAATTAGCTAAACTAAAATAGCCTCATGAAAGGGTATCTAAATGATAAATAAGCTGTGGTTTATGATCGATAGAAATTGTAACGAAAAACTGTAATGAAAAATTATAAACAAACGCTATTTGAATGGCTATTCAAACGAATTTTAGTGGGTGTGTGTGTCTTTGTCTTTGTGCTGAGACCACAAAGTAAGGAAAATAATCGGGCTCGATTGATACTCGGGTACCAGGTCGAGAATTTTTGTAGGGGACGGACTAATGATTCAAGTTGGATCGTTGGTCAAGCTCAATGGTATTTGGGGCTTTCAGTGGAAAAGCTTGGAATTCGAATGGAAAGAATTGAACTACTTTATTCGATTCTGGAAGTTTGAATAACGGCTTTTTTTACTGGGAGATGAATCTATTGAGTTTTCATGGTCCTCAAATAACAGAAAAAAATTAAAAAAAAGGAATAAATACCTTCTGCAATTGATGTAGCTTTATCCAAAATAAGAAATTCTGAATGCAATGTGGCCATAAATATATTGTACATTGCTTCAATGGTGTGGCCAGAATTATCATTAAATTGTTGTTCATTGTTGTTGTTGTTGTTGTTTAGATATTTTTTCATCAAATAATTCTGTAGCTGTCCAGCTGTATTGGAGATGTAATCATGAAAAAATTTTCGACTTTTTGTCATTACAGTAAATCTTTGTTCTAATCTAGCCAAAATAGCTAAGAATAATGAATCAGATGGAAATAATGTTACGGCACGATCAACAATGGAACGAATATGACGGATAGTAGTTATAATATTGTTGTTGTGATTGTTTGCAATATGATCACGTAATAATAGTTGTATGTAAAGAATGAAAAAACTTCGCTCCAAATTTTTATCCATTGAATGCTGATCATTGTATGATGATGATGACGATGATGAATGAATAAATTCAATCATAGAATCTGGTTGCATTTGTTGTTCAATAAATTGTTGATATGATTGTTGTTGTTGATGGTAGCAGCTATCACCACTAAGGTAAAGTAAAAATATCATTGCATGAACATGTTCCAATTGTTTACTTTCATATCGTGTCCATTTACATTGAATCGATTGTATTGCTTTCAATATTTGTACAGGATTATTTCGATATTGTTGTTCCATTGTTGACGATGATAATGATGATGTATCATTGTTTATCACAGCTATCAATGTATTCAATGCAATCTGTTGACAATTATTTACATCTAAATTATGTGTTTTATTCGCTGAACGTGGTAATAAATTGATTGATGAAATCAATGATGATGATCCGGTTAAAAATTGATCAAGAATCGAATCCAAATTCAATAACATTCGAACAAAACTTAATGTTAATCGTAAAAGATTCGGTGCATGCATTGGCGTAGGAATCAATTGTATTGTTGTTGAATAGATTTTTATCGATTCGATTAAATCCCATTCGGACATAAATTGGCCATAAATATGATAAAAATGTAAACCATTTTCCATGTCGTTTGAATATTTTCGTAAAATTTCTTTAAAGAATTTCTTAAACATTATCAATGTTATTTGTTTATGTTGGAATAATTGTCTTTTAAATTGAATCCAAAGTAATGTTAATTGAATTTGGTAATCAGTAGTTGTGATAAATTGATCAATAAGTTTTTCAAAAACATTATCTACAAAAGCCTGATATGATTGGCTATAGAATCGATCACATTCATCAATAATATCCGTACATAATGGTAAACGATAATTATCCAACAGTCCAAAACGTTTCAATACAAATGATTCGGAATAATTTCCATAACGATTATTGTTGAATCTATGTGAATTTTCGAACAATTTTGTTTCCATTGTACATTGATTATTCTGCACAAGATGATGAATCGGTGAAAATTCCATTTCAAAACAGCTGGTTGAATATGCTGAATTCAAACCATTTTGAATGAAAGGTATGCCCAAAAATCGTAGAAATTTTAATGATAATGCAAATTTTGATTCAAGATTTCGTAATCGATATAGAAACGGTCGAAGATCTTCATCACATATAACGATTCGTTCTGGATCTTCAACATCATCCATCGAATGATTTTCAGGCAACATTTGTACATTGATTGGTAGCCAATGTAATTGATGACGCATTCGTTCCATGTGTAACCAACATAATGATTTTAATCGATCATCATCAGATAATGATTGTTTCACTTGAGAAATAATTCGATCTTCACAATCGTTCATCAATGTTTCTGTGCCAAATTTTTCGAAATTTCTTTCATCTTTCATTTGTATTATATTGATCATTTTTTTCATTATATTTTTCTGAAATCGTAGCCAACCTGATGCCGAATATTCACCGATGCGTGGTACACCAGAATCCCAGAATTGTTCGAATAACATTATCCAATCATCGATCGATGCGTTGAAATCAATTTCATCCGGTGTAAACAAATTGAATTCAATCAATGCCTGATATATTCCAACAGCTTTCTCGTATTGATCAATTGAACGAAGAAATTCGGCCATAAATTCCGTCAAATTCACTAGAATCGATTCCAATTCATTTAATTCAATTTGATGCGAACGAAATTGTCCTTCCAATTGTTTACGACTTAATGCACTAAATGCTTGTTTGAATATTTTTCTTGTACGATTAAATTTAAAATTCGTCATTCGTTCAGATCGCATTGAATGATAAATCCATTCGAACCAGGTTTCTGGTGCATTTGGAAATAAAAAACAAAGATTTTTCCATTCATCATCTACTTGACGGCAATCTTTTTGTAATTCATTTGAATATTGGCTCAATAATTTCAATCGTATTAGATTCAATTTCACCGAACGACAATTATATTCCAAAGCTTTTGTACAGATATCAAATTTTTTTTCAGCACAAAATTTTCGCTTTTTACGATTCATTGTTTTTTCATTATCCAATGATGTTGACGTCGTCGTATCATTGTTTCGTGTTTCATCATCAACATGAAATGAATGGACACCATGATAATAGGTCAGGTCTTGAAAGTGAATAAAATCAATCCATTTATCTACACTGGTCCGATCTTCATAAAGATTTTGATTAAATATTCGTGTCAATTCCATTAATAATTGCTGTACAGATGGTAATGTTTGTGGACCTTGTTGCTGTTGTTGACGTATTTGTTCCACATCTTTCAAGGATTCGAATCGAATTTTCGGCTGTTCAGTAGTTGCCATCTTAATATTCGATGCAGATTCCACGAGATCATCGATTTCAATCAAACGAATATAATCGATATTTGTTTGGCTGAAAACAACATTATCTTTTGGATAGATAAAGTTGCCGTTATTTGTGGTAGTGGATTTCAGCTTCAGATTTTTTTTTCGTAGAAAATATCTTTGAATTTTTTTCTTCTTTTTTTCATCAACACTGGATTCTTGACGATGATATAAACGTATCACATGTTTGGAATGATATCTAGGAACATAACGTTCATAAAGTTTATCAAATGCACGATTATTTTTATCACCATTTCGATCTAAACGAAATGCATGCTCTGGACGTAAATTCGGTATGTCTTCGATAAAATTTGCTTTTGATCCTTTCGGCAGATATGATAGATAGCTATTGTCATATACTTCTCGTTCTACTGACAATGATTCAGGTTTTTTCTTTCTCTCATGTCGACGATGTTTATGTTTACCTTTTTTTCTTCAAGTTTTTCTTACGTTTGCTAATAAATTCGACGCTGGAATTTGAATCATCATTGCTGCTCAAATCAATTACGACAGTGTTCGAAGATTTCACCAAAGTTGGATTATTATCATCATCCTTATCGATAAGATCAATATTCTGTCGAAAGCTTGAACATTGTGGCAATGTTGTTATTATTGGAACTGTCGTTGTCGATGATGCAACACTTGGGAATAATGTGACCGACGATGTATTATGGCCATCGACACCGGCTTTTGATGATGATGATGATATCGATGGAAAAAGGCAAAAAGATTTATTATCATTATTATCAGTCATATTGTCGAATTATGTGGAAAAATCATCGTTTCTTTTGTTTACAATCATCAAAAATATATAAATGTAAAAAAAACGTGTAAAATTCGAAGCAGAAAAACAAATAAACATCCAAAACTACAGCCATCTAGTAGCATGGTCGAAAATTATCGCCTTTTCTTTCGATTTCTGGAATTATGTGATTTGAATTTTTTACAATTTTCATACACTTTTTTATCATCATCATCGTCGTCGTCGATTACCGTTGTTGTTTGTCCATAAGATTCGCGTTGTTCATGATCAGATTGTGGATCAAAAACACTGATCAGGATACGTTTTCGTGTTGATTTTACTATTCGTTGTTTCATTGGTGGTAACAACGAAGACAATGATGGTGATGTAATCTGGTCATAACAAATGTTACCACCACCATTATCAACGCGGTTATCATCAAAGTATTTTCGATTGTCAATATTCCAAATATTGCGTATTTAAGGATTGTTCTAATTGCTGCTGCTGAAAATTGAATTGTTGCGCTTCGCTTTGTTTACGCATTTCATCCATCATTGAAAAATATTGTAAAAACATATCATAATAATGACGAAAATATACATCCCAGGTTGATGATGGATTTATTCTCATATCAATATCATTCATTGTATTCAATAAATTGATTGGAATCGTATTATTATCAATATTTGAATGAAATTGACGGCAGTTCATGGCTGACAAAATTCGAAAATGAATGTTGAATGATGAAAAAAAAACATTTGATTGAAGCGCTGCTACAGTTATGTATGGTTGTTTTTTTTAATATGAACACAAAACGGAAAAGCATTCAATGAAAACATATGCCAATATTCCCTTCATAGACAATGTGACCGGAATTTTTTTTGTTTATTTTTTTCATTTCAGATAAAAGAATCATGTAAAAAAAATCGCGAAAAAAATACGGCCATATTGACCTCGAAAAAAATGAGACATACCATAATTATAACAGATTACAAACAGTGATTGTATGTGCCCAAAGATTCTGTGCCATACGATCATCCAATGCACGTTGACTCGGTGTCATATGTTGGCCATTTCTATAATAATAACCACTTTGATGTACAATTTGTTTATCAATTACACAACGAACAATTTGTTCGGCAGCCTTTGTATTTGAATGAAAACCAATTAACCAACCGAATATGGTCAATATTTTTCTACATGCTGGATATAAATTTTGATAATGTGATTGTGTCATTGAAAATCCTGGATCAACATTATAAACACGAATATTCGATGATTTCCATTGTTTTGCCATTTCACGACCGGCCATCATCAGAGCTAATTTACTTTGGCTATATGCACGAAACGGTGTATAGGATTTATCCAGATTTAAATTGACCATATGGATTTTACCACCTATTTATTATCATCGTAAATGGAAATTAAAGAAGAGAAAAAAAAATCAAAATCAATCATTCAGATCGATATTTTTTTGAAATGTGTTCGTGTGTGTGTATGTGACACATACATCGATGTAGAATTGAAACTACATTGATCACTTTACCAATAGTTTCATATTGTTTAGCCGTTTGTTTCATACGTTCATTGAGAAGAAATGTAAGTAAAAAATGTCCATAATAATTAATAGCCATATGAAGTTCATAACCATCAATTGATTTTGTAGGTTCAACACCAGGTATGAATGCAACACTTGCACAATTGATTAAACAATCGATTCTTGGTTCCAGTTTTAATAATTCATTAACACAAACACGTATGGATGCCTGTGATGATAGATCAATATGATGAACAGATAATTCTGCTATTGGATTTGCCATTAAAATATCATTAACAATTTCATGTGCTTTATCCATATCACGACAAAGTAATATGATTCTTGCACCACGATTAGCTAAATTTCGTACAACCATTGCACCAATACCTTGATTTGCACCGGTAATTATAATAGTTTTTCCTTTTATATCATCATCATCAATGTCACGACGAATTTTTTCCAACAATATTCGTACAATGATTACGTAATAAAGTGCTGTAAATGAAATGATTATTGTAATCAACAATAAACTGATGAATAAAATATTCGAATCAATCAATGAATGAAAACAGGTAATTATAGCTGATGTTTTGAATTGATATTTTGATTCATGATCAATTTCATATGTAGAACCATCATCATCATCATTATCCATCAATGAAAATGTATTCGGTGTGAATGTTTGGATCGATGATGGAACATTAATGAATGGTGGAGCCATTGATGCAAAAAAAAAAAAAATCGAACCGTTTCACATACGAAAAAAAAGAAACAAACAAACACCGTTAATTGAACAAATTTTTGATTGATCAGCCAATTTTTTAAAATCTCTGATTTTGTTGATGATGATCACCTGACCGATACTGATGAAGAAATGGTTTTTTGTTTTTCCATGGAAAAAATCTCCTTTTTTTCAAATCGGGATTACAAAATTTATCCAACAACAAAATGGGCAACAACTATATGGTGTCCACTTTGCTTTCTTTGGATCACCGAAACAAGAAAACATGTGTTAACGATTGATCCATCCATCTCTCTTTCTCTCTCTCTCATGAAACGAAACGAAATGAAATGTGGCAAACACCTTTATTTTGCCGTTTATTTCGATTTGAATTGGAAAAAAATGAAAAAAACCGAAAATTCAAACCAAAAAAAAAAACATTACAAAATTGTTAACTGAATTATTTACGTAATATATAAAAATAGCCACCATCATCATCATATAAGATAAGTTCAAAGATCAAAAGATGCTAGACGACCGCTGATAAATTGATCAACTTGAAAACCACCACCACCACCACCACCATCATCATCATTACATATATAACTTGACAATGATGGTTAGTCAATTTTTTTCTTCTAACCGAAATCTAAAAATTGATTGACGACTTTCTTTTTTTTTTTGAATACAGGAAAAAAGGCACGAATGAAAGTGGTCAAGTATATTGATATGTACAAACAAACAAAAAAAATGCTACTATAAATTTGGTAAAACCAGAAAATGGTGATGATGATCTTCATTTGAAAATGGAAATAGGCCATATAACCATCAATAATGGATAATAAATTTTTCAAATCTCTTGGATGGTATTACGTTGAATTCAATTCGAATGAAACAAAAAAAACAGAAAATTCCAAAACAGAATCTTTCATGTATCCGTTGGTTGTCATTTGCATTTTTTTTTAATTAAGCTTTTTTTTCATCATCACCGAAAATATTCTCAAAAAAAAGAAACTAAGCCTTTATTTTGTTCGTACGTTCATTCATTCATTATGATAAGATTTTATGTTTTTCATCATTCCAATCAATTTGATATTTTTTTTGTCGGGCGGCTCGAACAACAACAATACTCGGTAATTGGGGAATCGATAGTGTAGTACGAATTGAAATCAATAATAATCCGGATTTAAAGAATCACTTTCAAAATTGGAATTTTATTCATAAATAACAACACTATGTGGCCATTAACTTATTCTACCATTGTCAAAGTTCAAGGTCTATTAGTCCAAATGTAATATAAAAAAAAGACATGGTCTGATTCTAAACAAAATTTTTCTCTCTTTAAAATTATCATTCATCACATTTCAACTCGAATAGGCATGACCTGACTACAACAACAATGATCAAATAGATGATAGTGGTCAAACAACATGTCAGGATCGAGCAAAAAAAAAAATAATAAATGTGGAATGTGGACTTTGAACAACAACGTCGAACGTTGAACGTCTAACCACCACCAACAAGAACAAATTTTTTTTTTTGTAAGCCAAAAGATATATCATCTATCGGCTAACAATAATTCTGGGTTGATCAGGAGAGGGCGCCACAAACGTTGACTGAAAAAAAATGGAACTCCTCCCTTTTTTTTTACTACAAATCCAGATAGAATGAATGGCGAACGCGAGAAAAACTACGGACAACTGCTTAATGTTATGCTATGCTTCTTCGTCGGATCATCATCATCATCATCGGTATTGAGTAAAGAAAAATAATAATAATGAGCTCAATATACACACAAACACTTGTTTTGATTCTGTCAAGTTGAATCAACTTTTTCGATTCGAATAATAACAATAATAAATTCTTTGGATTGTGGAATTTATTTATCGTTTCAATTTTTTTTATTGTTTTTTTTTTAAATTCTGTGTGCCAAAATAATAAAGTTATATTATATTATTATTGCCGATATACGTTCCGTTCATTCATTATAATCATCATCATCATAGCACATAACATATAACTTTCACAAAGTGTGAATAAAACGAAAAAAAATGTCCTATCAACAACCAAATCGTGGACCACCGGTTCCATCGAATCGTGTTGTTGGTGGTAGTGCTGGTAATACAACAATGAAAATGACGAATGGCGGTGGTGTACAACCACAATCATCATCGAATCCACAACAACAACCGGGACAAACAGCTTTAAATGGGCAACCAAATGGTACAATGACAATGAATGATCAACAAAAACAACAATGTTGGTCAAATCATGGCGGCTATCTTGGTGTTGATTCTGGTTTCAATTCTTGTGGACAATCGAATCCAATGACACCGTCAATGTCGGTCAATGAAGAAGATATGAATGATCCAAATAATATGGGTTTTGATTGGGATCAAACATTTGGTGAAGCATTTGCTGATGAACAAGTTGTTGATGAATTAAATCAAACACGATCACAACGTGTACGTGCCGCTATGTTTCCTGAAACAATGGATGAAGGTATGGAAATACCATCAACACAATTTGATCCAAATCAAGCGACAAGTGTACAACGTTTGGCTGAACCATCACAGATGCTCAAACATGCCGTTGTTAATTTGATTAATTATCAAGATGATGCTGATCTTGCAACACGTGCCATACCTGAATTGATTAAATTATTGAATGATGAAGATCAGGTTGTCGTTGGCCAAGCAGCAATGATGGTACACCAGCTATCAAAGAAAGAAGCTTCTCGTCATGCCATTATGAATTCACCACAAATGGTCGATGCATTGATACGTGTTATGTCTCAAAGTAACGATGTTGATACGACAAAAAGTGCCGCTGCTGTTTTACATCTTCTATCACAACATCGACAAGGCCTGTTGACCATCTTCAAATCGGGCGGTATTGTTGCATTGGTTAAATTATTATCATCACCAGTCGAATCCGTATTGTTTTATGCTATAACAACATTGCACAATCTTTTACTTCATCAAGAAGGATCCAAAATTGCCGTCAGAATGGCCGGTGGTTTGCAGAAAATGGTTGCCCTTTTACGACGAGATAATTTCAAATTTTTGGCCATCGTAACCGATTGTTTACAGATATTAGCCTATGGTAATCAGGAAGGTAAATTGATCATATTGGCAAGTGGTGGTCCAGCACAATTAGTACGTATAATGAAAACCTATCAATATGAAAAACTATTGTGGACCACATCACGTGTGTTGAAAGTTTTGTCCGTTTGTTCAAGCAATAAACCTGCCATCGTACAGAATGATGGTATGCAAGCATTAGCCATGCATTTGACAAGTCCAAGTCAACGTCTTGTATTGAATTGTCTATGGACATTACGTAATCTTTCCGATGCTGCCACTAAATGTGAAAACCTTACCGAATTGTTGCACGTAAGTGAGATTTTTTTTTACAAAATTAGATTTTGAATTATAATCATTTTTTACAAAATTTTTTTTTTCAGAATCTTGTACAATTATTGAATACAAATGATATCAATATTGTTACATGTGCTGCTGGTATTCTTTCCAATCTAACCTGTAATAATCAGGCAAATAAAACGATTGTCTGCCAGGTAGGCGGTATTGAAGCATTAGTTCGTACAATCATACAAGCTGGTAATCATGAAGAAATAACCGAACCGGCTGTTTGCGCACTACGTCATCTGACCAGTCGTCATGCTGAATCAGAAATGGCACAGAATGCTGTACGATTACAGTATGGATTACCTGTAATCGTAAATCTATTGAATCATCCAAGCCGTTGGCCATTGATTAAAGCAGTTATTGGTTTAATTAGAAATCTGGCTCTATGTCCAGCTAATCATGCTCCACTCAGGGAGAATAATACAATACAACGTTTGGTTCAATTATTGAATAAAGCGTACCAGGAAACACGACAACGTAATAGTATGACATCAAATGGTAGCCAGAATATAACGGCATTAACCGATGGTGTACGAATGGAAGAAATTGTTGAAGGCACCGTTGGTGCATTACATACATTGGCCAAAGATCCACATAATCGAGCCGTTATTCGTAGTTTGAATGTTATATCAACATTCGTTCGTATACTTTATAGTGATGTTGAAAATATTCAACGTGTTGCCGTCGGTGTTCTTTGTGAATTGGCTACCGATAAAGAAGGTATGTTTTTTCGATAATTTATAATTTTATACATATTATTAATACTATGATTTTGAATTATGATATCAGGTGCTGATATGATCGAAGCTGAAGGTGCTACATCACCATTAACACATCTTTTACAATCACCAAATGAAGGCATTGCCACATATGCTGCTGCCGTTTTATTTAAAATGTCGGGTGAAAAATCACCTGATTATAAAAAACGATTGTCAATGGAATTGACCAATACATTGTATCGAGATGATACAGCAAATTGGGCACCAGGCGGTCCAGATATGGTCGATATGAACTTGTTGCCGGATGATACGTTCCAAGAACCATTATATCATCCAGGACAACAAGGCCCGCCAAGTGTTCATTCAGCTCAATCACGTCCATTTCATCAACAACCCTATGATTCTCAGGTAAACCATATGATTGAATTTATCTTATGAACTGAATCCATAATGATGATGATTTAAAGATTTTAGATCCTATGGTAAATCATGGAGGATATGGACATACGAGAATGTCAGCAATGGATATGGATCCAAATGATATGAGCTATGATCGAATGGATACAAGTAATGGACCGCCGCCACCACAACAATCATCAATGCAACCTGTACATCCACAACAACAACAACCTGGACCACAACAACAAATGTCTCTTCAACAACAACAATCAATGCAGGGACAAGTTGGAGCTTGGTAAGTTTCTATCAATTAATTCAATGTACACAAACCTTATAATTAACACTGTTTTTTTTGAATAGGTATGATACTGATCTCTAAATGAAAACCAAATATTCTAATTGATGGAATTTAATTTTTGAATCGTATAATGATATAATTTGGACCAAACAAACAAACAATCAATCAATCAATCATAACCAAATATTTCAACAAGCACAGCAACACACACCTACTTCGATTATTATTTTAGCTTTTTCCTTTTATTTTCATCTTATTTTTTATACTTTTTTTTCTATTTGATAATCATCATTGATATTAATAAACAACAATTGCATTTGACATTTGTTTTTCCGGTTTTTTGATATCGTTGTTGAAATTAACAATATCGCTTTCCATTTGAACGTAGTGTGTTTTTTTTCTATTTTATGATGGTAGTAATGATCATTATCATTAATGGTAGACAATCCAAATGATGATGATTTAGCTATAACAGTGTGTGTGTGTGTGTGGTGTATGTAACAGGAAAAAATGAATTCGGTCATTATTATTTTGGTCATTTTCATTTTTCTTTTTAAATTTTTTTCTTAAATTGTTTGTGTGTGTGTGTGTGTGCGTGTATAGATGAAAAAAATATCAGGAAAACACAAAGATTTTTTTGAAATATTTTCTACACTCTTTCTTCTATTGATGTTTTTGTTTTTCTCAGAAAGATTAAGTTTTTTCTTTAATCAAAATGATGATGATCGCAAAAAATGATAACATGGTGACATATCGATTATGATATGATTGATTGTAAATGAATAAATCATCCACATTTTTTTTATTATTGTCGATAAACATTGGTTCATTTTTCAAGTTAATTTAACAAAACTACTGAATTCATCTTCAGATGATGTTTTTTTTTATATGATTATTATTATTGCTTAACCATATGTTAAGTATATAAATCTTTTTGTTGTTGTTGTTGCTGTTGCTGTAATTGAATACGAATTTCAGAAGGCAATTTTTGATCATTAAAAAACATCATCATCATCATTAACATAATCCTCTCTGTTGATAGTTGAGGATTTTATTGATAAATGTTTTTTCTTTTTTGGGCATGATTGAATGGAAAACAGAAAGAGAGAGAGAGAGAGAGAGAGAGGAAATGAATTCCATCACCATCAGCAGAAGCAGTCAAATTGTTTTTTCTATTTGATGTTTTTTAAGGTTATTAAAATGATGATGATGATGATAATAAAAAAAAACTACATGAAACATAACTTGCCAATATCTTCTTCTTCTTCATGCGAAATGGTAATCATTATAATGAATGATGATGATATTCAATTGGAAATATCATATTTTTTATCAATATTCTTCAATTTTGTGATCAAGGTGATAAATTCTGTCACAAATCCGAGATTATAAGTTAACCATGTATCCGAATATATAGAATCCATAAATGACGTTTCGATTATAAATAACCGATAATAATCTATTCTTATTTCATTGATTGATTGATTGATTTTTTTTCATTGTCATAATAATGTAAAAATCAATTAACAATGGACGGCATTCAAACTCGAATAAATAAATACATTGGAGCCAAACAAACCAAATCGAATCTTTTGTTCATTTCGAACGCGAAAAAAAAATTTGGTTCCTGAATAATTTTCATTTATGTTTTGTTTTTGTTTTTGTTTTATCTTCTCTATCATTCAGGTAGTTTCAATTTTTCGCTTCCATGATTATTATTCATCATCATCATCATCAGCATCATTCAAGCTTTAAAAACCAGTTTTTTTCCAAAATAAAAAGTCGTTTTGTTTTGTTTTGTTTTATTTTATTCAATTTCTAAAGAAGAAAACAAATTCATTTAGAGAGAAACAACAACGAAAACCACAATGATTTGTTTACCTCGTTTGTTTTGATGAAAAGATTTTTTTTTTTCATTTTATTCGGTCAGACTCGGACAAGAAACGGAAAGGAAACATCAAGATTGGAAAAAAAAATTTCACCAATCTGGTTTTTGTGTGTTTTTTTTGTCATCAGTTGTCTTATATATATCGGTTGTGAATAATTCATTTCATATTGATGATGATGATGATTGATTCAAGGTTGTCTTTTGAATCATAATTGAATTGCACCAAAAATAAAAAAAAAAATAAAAATTCATTGAAATTTATTACTTCTCATGTTTATATGGATTTGCATATTCATAATCATAATGATCAAGTTGTAAATATATAAAATAATTGAATCCATATGAATCAAATCATTGGATGATGATCATCATTTGAATCAATGATGAAATATAATCACAACACATAAACCTTGATCCAATCCTTCAATCATCATCATCATCATCATTATTATGATTTGAACAACAACAACAACAACAACAACAACAAAAAATTGCTTTTCAACAAACATTATCAATAAAAAAAAAATGGAAGACACACACAGAAATGATAATTAATTTTTTTCATTTTCTTTATGATAATCATATGAAGACACACACACAGACAGATAGACAGAGCCGGCAGGTGAGAAAATTGTCAATTCTTTTCATAATTACATAACATTGCATTGATGAAAATAAAGATAATAAAAAAAAAAATTTTTCATGAAAAAAACTACATCATTTGTTGATGGTGGTGGTAGTAGTGTTGAAACAATTTTAAAATTTAATTTCTTAAAATTCAAAATTAATGATGGTGACAAACTGTGGAAAAACAACAGCAAAAAATCAATTAATTTGAAATGGATAAAAAATCTGGATTAAAAAAAATATGAACAAATTAATCACTTACGTTATGTACGTTATGTATTCATCAAATGTGAAACATAATTCTTCAACTCTTCATCATCATCATCATCATTTATTTCAAGAAAAAAAAACACACATCGCCCAAAACAACAACAATCATCATTCGTTATCCACACAAACACAAAATGATGAACCGGTTTTTTCTTTCATTCATTCGAAATTTGACAATTTTTTTTTTCTTCTGTATACAAAACAATAGCTGTATATGTGGATGTTGAGTAAATGTGAAACGTGATCAGTATAAATTTTTTTTTCTGTTGAATTTTAAATTTAAATTATCATCATCATCATCATCATCATTTCATTTCAAGTCAAGTCGACCAACAAAAAGAGATGAATTGTGGATGATCAAACACGACCGTTGATGGTGCACATTTGTTTTCATCCAGAAAAAATTTTGCATTACTCAGTTGTTGATGTTGTTGATGTATTCATTTTTTTTTAAATTTCGCACATCATTTTCTTGTTTTTGTTTGTTTGTTTGATGAAATAAACAAACAAACAAACAAATAAAACCAGACCAAATTGTCTTCCGGTTGTTTTCTTCCAAAAAAAAAAATCAATTTTTTGTCACTTGCTGGTCATAATAAAATAATGCCACGAGCCACATTGATAAAATTTTTTTTTTTTTTTACAAAGTTATTGGACAGAATTCATAATAAAAAAAATCGATCGCTTGATTGATTGATCAATCGATGTATTTTTTATTTTCTTTTTTTTTGTCTTCCAAAATAAACGATGATGATGATGTTTCCCTGTTGTTGCTAATTATTTCCAGTAGCAGCAGAAGCAATATTTAGCGGCCTTGTTTGAAATTGATTCCAATTGATTGATTGTTTTCATTATCATCATCATCATCATCATCATCATATATTATATTACAAATTATACAAATCATGATGATTTTTTTTTCATCGTGGCCATCACCAAATTACCTGCCATATTGAATTAAAAGTTTTCATTTTCATTCAATTCAATCAATGAATGATGTGTGTTTGGTGGTACGATGCAATGATGATGATGATGATGATGATTATACATCAATACAATGATGGCCATGCTACACACACACACACACAGCTGTAGCCATCATCAATCGATTAATGATCAATATTTATTTGTACAATTGACCATTAAAATAAATGATAAAAATGTCCATATAATTATTGCTAATTTTGGTTTTGTAAACAAAACAATTGTTTCGAAAAGAAATAAAAAAGGGCAAAAAATTATTTGAATGTTTTTGACAATCGTTCATCATCATTATCATCAATCGAATTTTTTGTTTGTAAAAAAAAATAGAGGTTGAAATTGTTTGAAAATATTCAGTGGATATAAAAAAACAAATTTTTTGATTCGATTCCTTTTTTCGACTTTGGGTCATCATTATATTATTACTGTCTCGACCAATTTATGTTGATAATGATGATGACCACCACCACCATCATCATCATCATCATCATCGTCATCGTCATCATGAATGAAGATAGGAAAAATTGTCGTTGATTCAACTTGTGACCATTATCAAAAAAAAAACGATCATTAGCGACATTCAAATGATGCGACGGGTATGATGATAATGATATAATGAGAAATGAGTTTGATGTGATACCAACAGGCGAAAAAAAAGAGAAAAAAAATGCAACCATCAATGTTTGATCGTTGTTGTTGTTGTTGTTGTTGTGATGGTGATGGTGGGTTTTTTTTCATTTTAGCCATCGGAGCTAGCAGCAGCAGCATTAATTTTTTTTTTTCATCAAATCAAAATTATAGTTGTACACAATTTCTTCAATCGATAGAAATGTTTTGATGTTTAAATGTTTTCAATTTATAAAAATTGTTAAAATCAATTTTTCTTTTTTTTCCGTATCTCCACCGAAAAAAAAACTGACAAGCCTATTTTTGAATCGCTGATTTTGTCATAAATGAAAAGAAAAAACGTTTGATAACCCTCATCCTCAAATGAGGGTGCTAGATTCTTCTTCGTATTCGAACGAGATACGTTGCTCATTAATTGATTATATCGATAATTAGATTGTCATTAAGATTAAGTTCATGTTAAATGTTCAATGATTCATGAACTTTTTCCTTATGACAAGCTTCTGTATATATTATATATACTAATAATGCTGTTGGCTAATTATGAAATAAAACAAAACAAAAAAAAACGAAATTAAAAACAAACCATAGCATTTGATATAATTATATGAAGAAGAGAATGAAAATACATACAAAATGATGATGATGATGATGATGACGAAGATCATTTTAAATGAATGAAAATGATGGACATCAACAACAACAACAACAACAACAACAAAAAACAAGATTGACCACAAAAAGAGATGTGTGAAAAAAATAATTTTAAACACAATAATAAGAATAGAGCAACAAGTTTTTTTGTTGTTTTTGTTTTGTTTGTTTGTCGATGTTTTTTGTTGTTGTTGTTGTTGTTGCTGTGTCCATCAATGACCTGTTGGTTTTGTTTGTTGTTTTGGTTTTTTTTTATTTTTGTTTTTTTTTTTTTTTGCTTTGGCTGATTGATTTTCAATTGATCTCTTGTCATAATTTATGGATCATTTTTTTTCCAAACAATCATAATTTTAATCAATTATAATTTGTTCATCTGGTTTTGTTTCCAACAATTTGGCCAGTTGTTTTTGAAAAATTCATTTCCTGTATTTCTGTTTTCATTGAAAATAACAAAACAAAAAAAAAACATGAAAAACAAAAAAAAAAATAAATAGACATGAAAGTGAAAAGTTTCAATTTGATTCAATTTTTTTTTTTGTTTTTGTTTTCATTCACCAATTCAACTTGCCAAGTTTTTTTTTGTTTTGTTTTGTTTTCTTTCATATACGAATAGAATGAATCCCCGGATCATACAATTTGAAGTGACTTGATTTCAATTTTTTTTTCTTCTTTTTTTTTCGTTAGATTTCACAAATGAATGCACACAACAAACACACGCACCACACTTATTGTGTTGTACATGTCCGGTGTCAATCGATATCATTTTTTTGCTGCTGCTGCTGCTGCCGTCGTCGTTGTCGTTATCGTTGTATGATGATGGTGTTTTCTTTCTAAACGGATTTTGATTTCAAATTGAATGAATGAATGGATGGATAAAAGAAACAAAACAAAAAAAAACTTTTCATTTTCATCGAATGTTTCGGTTGATTGATTGAATCGAATCACAAATCGAACCGTATTATGTGTGTGTGTGTGTGTGTGTGTGTGTGTATGCTTGTGGATCGAAATAGCTGACGAGCTTATTACAATACAACAAAAATAAATTTTTTTTTTTAAACTGAAAAAAATTTATTTGATTTGAGTTTGAGTTTTTTTTCGATTGTTTTCGTCTGATAATAATGATGATGATGATGACGATGATACAATCATCCTTTTTTTTATCCTAAAATTAACAAACAATTAAAAAAAAATTAACCCATCACTTCTGTTTGGTTCAAATTCAATTGTGTTTGATTAATTGTATGACGAAAAGAACAAAAAAAAAAATGAAAAAAAAACTCGTTCAACTCGAACGAATGTTTTTTTTTTCCTCATCATTATTCAGAATTTTCGAATGATGATTAATCATTTCGATGGTTATATAAAAAAAAAATTTCATCAAAAAGAACAATCATCTTGATTCAAAGTTTCACGATCTCACGAATTCAGGTCATCATCATCATCATCATCATTTATGTGTGTTGGTGTGATTGGTGGCAGTTCTTGGCATGAGAATTTTCTTTGGTTAAATCCATTCTTGTTGATGCTGTTGATTGGCGACACCCTGGCGTGTGATCGACACACTCCCTCCATGTGTTGATTTGGATTTGGATTTCCAAAGATCCAGATGTTTAAACTAATAATGTTTGCCAGTTGAAGAGATGTTATTTTGTTAATTCAACTTTTTTGTTTATTTGTCTTATCTGGTCTGACTATTTCCGTTTCCGTTGTGGTCATTTGGTTGATGATGATGATGATTATCATCAAACATCCTGTTGTATGTGTTTGTGAGTATGTATTCAGCATTAAACATTCTCACTATAGTCTAAAATTACAAGAGAATAAAAGAAAGCAAAAGCCATTATAAACAAAATTAACAACAACAACAACAACAAAAAAATGACAACATCAACATCAACAATCATGTTGAGGAAAAAAAAGTCAAGAATCACATAGTGTTTGACCTTTGACCTGATGAATGTCTTTCGACATAGATTGTATTTCATGTTAAATAGTTTTCAAATTTTCTTTGTTCACATTGGTCACAAATCATGACGATCGATTTGTGTGTTTATGTGTGTGTGGATAAATCGAATGTGTTTATGTGTTCGAATGATGATTCGAGTATTTCCTGCTCTTGTAAAGTTAACAAAGTTAATGAATCACAATCAATTCATTGAATTCAAATTTATCTGACAATGATGACTAATTATTATTCATCATCATGAGATTAATTTGCATTTGTTAATTAGATTAATTAACTAAATCAAAGATATCCCAATCAGAAAAAATCAAAAAGACAAAAAAAACTGATAAAATTCGAGAGAAATTAAAAATCGAATCCAAATCAAAAATCAAAAAAAAAATTGAAAATTGAAAAGTATATGGTAGTAGTATAGAAAATAAGGATATTACGTTTATCCGTTCGTTTTTCCTTGTTTATTTCTACCAACACAATAGAATGCTTCTACAATTCACAATATGTTTATTCTGTTGAATTTAATCAATGAATTTCACATAACAGATTTATTGACTACTACCATAAGTAGTGAAAAAATCCAATTCAATTATGGATATATTTATGCTACTACCACACACAACAACAGCCAAGCCTTGTTCCTGTTTTCAGTGTGTATATTTTCCCGCTTTTGTTGTTGTTGTTGTTGTTGTTCTTCTTCTTCTTCTCCACTACCACACTCATTCTATTCTGCATCTAACTCTGCTGCTACAAAATACCGCTTTTGTTTCATTGTGTCAGTTAGTTTGTGTTGTGGATGCTGGTTGTTCTTATTCTTAGTTCGTTTGTCCGTATGTATCATGTATCGGCCGTATCATCGAATAGCCAAACACACGGCTTGAGCCGCAAAACATCACGCACCGACAATGGTGAAAATGAAATAAATCTTTAGCAAATTGTGTGTGTGTGTGTTGTTGTTGTTGTTTATTATTATCAAAAATTAAATTCATATATCGACAACAACTACAATAACAACACAAAAATTTAAAACGTTCGAACAAACCAACAACAACAAAAAAAATGAATTGAAATCGTAAAGAAAAAAAAAGTTGATCCATTTCATTTTGTCTGTCTGTCTGTCTATCCAGTGTCCAAAACATTCAAATTCGAATGTTCATACTCATCACCAACAGCAACATTCGTCGAACAAGAATTATGTGATTGATTAATCATCATGCAATTGGTAATGGTGATCATCAATCGAATCAAACAGTGAAAAATAAAAATAAAAAAATTCATCAATCGCTGCTCGTTTTTCTTTATTGTTTTTGTTTTTTCTTTTCTTGTTATTATTATTGTTGTTATTTTTTTGTTTCTCTCGCTCACTTTGTTGTGTATGTTTACCATCAAAGAAAAAACTGGCAACCAGAAAAATATAATATATCTCTAAATCCAATAGAATAAATGAATGTGTTAATCGATTGATATAGAAACAACGACAACAACAAACCAAACCAAACCAAAAAAAAAACGGGCGACGACAGCAGAGCTATTCATCTCTTGTGGTTGAACAGAAAAGAAGGGGCGTCGGCTTCTTTATTTTTTTTTTACATGTTTGCACGTTGTGTATGTGTATGTTTATATTTCCTGGTAAATCATCATCATCATCATCGTCATCTTATGAATGATTGATTAATAAGAATCAAATATAAATAGTCAAAATCGGCTGGATCAAATCAACCAACCAAATAAAAATCAAAACCGTTGTTATCATCATCACATGTTTATTGTCGCCAGGCTATCTACTCTCTTTTATCATTGTCATCATCGTTTTGATTAATCTAATCAATCAGAATCAATATATTAGAATTGACCAGCATAACAACATCATCCTCAATGATGAAGATTTTCCTGGCTGTAGATCGGAATTCATTTGGATAGAATTTTTAGCTTTTCTTTCTCTTTTTATATGTGTTTGGTCAACCGATTTTTCTTTCCCTCATCACAATAAAAATATGGGCGTTTCAAACGACCATCGCATTCATATTATATCATCATCAAACAACATTTAATGTTGTGTAATAATAATAATAATAATAATCGTGATACCGATCAAATTATCAAGGAGAAAAAAAAATGAACTATAAATTGAACACTATCATCATCATCAGCATACACCATTGAAAGTCAATCGACCAAACCATAGCACATTTGACTAACTACATCATTGGCTGGTTTCATTGAATAACGTATCACCAAAAGAAAAACGAAAAAGTTGCAATCTAAGCCACCACGATCAACCAAAAAAAAGAACTGATTTTCTTGTGTCAGTCAGTTTTATATTTGATTGTGTTTGTACTTTTGGCTTTATGCACTATGTGGTATATGTGTTTGCTATATGGGCGCCAATTTAGATCGATTCCTTAGTTGATAACGTCTGTACGTTAGCCAATTCACTATCACAGTGTTTGCCTGTGGTTTTGTTATTTCGTCGGTTATTTGGATCGATTTGATTAAAATTGTGGGAAATTTTTGGGCTAATTTACTAGTGAAAAAAAGAAGAGAAAAATCTGGGTTTTATTCAAATTTCATTCATTTTTGGCTTTGAATTTCAACAAAATCAATCATCAATCAATTATTTTCGTTTTTATATAATCAAACAAAAGGGAGACGTCGTCGATAACGACGAGATCATTTCCTCCTCATTTTTCTTCAATCATTTTTTTTCTCATATCTCAACCAGATCTTTTAATCAATCAAAAACGACGACGTGAAAAAAAAGAAATTCATTCTGTGATTTGTATATTTGGTGAAATAAGTAAAAAAAAAAATCTTATCAAAAAATATCAGATTTTTTTTCACATTTCGTTTATGCTGCTGGTCTGATGATTTGATCTTAATGTGGTGGTTAAAAAAGAAAATTTCATTCCAAAAAAAACAGCATCCACATCTTCACCCTCTCCTTAAACAACAACAACGACAACAACAGACATTGATAAATACTATTAACAAAATCTTTTCTCGCCATCATCATCATCAATATCATTATAACCGCCTTTTTATGTGTAATTTTTTTTGCTTTCTTTTTCACACATCTTTTTTTCTGTCTGGTGTGTGTGTGTGTTTGTGTTTGTCAACAAGGCGTTTCAATTTTTTTGTGTTTGTTTTTTCATCATCATCATCACTCGTTTATAAATGCTAATTTTTGTTCATCATTTTTATCAAAGAAAAAAAATATTCATTCAAGAATTATATATATTTGATTTGATTTAATTTTTGTGTGATTATCATCTAGTTATTTTTTTCCTCATAAAATCAATCATTATCGACATTATGTCATCTATGGATGTATCCAAATCAGGTATGAATAGCATATCCTTCCACCCATTTAAGTATACATTCCCGGTTTATATTTTTGAAATGGGTTAAAGGGTTTTCTCTTTTTTTCCAACCGACGACCTCATTAATTTTGATTTCATGTCCCCCAGCCGGTCCAGTGTTGTATATAATGGACTAATGGACAAATTTGTCATTGTTGGTTGTTTCACAAAAAAAACCACTCGCGAATTGAATTGAATTGAATGAAAATTCGATTGTTACCCGAAAAAAATGGCAAAAATGTCCATTGTTTGTATGTATGTGTGTGTGTGTGTGACATGTCTATGAATGGCCTTCAATTAATGTGGTTTTGGGTTGAATTTAGGAGTGTTAACCATCACCACCACTACTACTACTTGGGTCTGGTCAACAAATTTGTATCACACAAACACATTGTGTTAATTAGATGAAACTAGAAGATTTTTAAATTTTTTTCCCATAATAGACTGGTCTTTTTGATACTAAAGGAAAAAAATAAGATGCATATTCCATAGCTAGTTGAAATAGTTACCAGGCTTGGTTTAATTAAAATGTCGATTCAACATTGATCTAAATTGCTCTCACCGGGATATGTGATAGTCTAAATCTCCCCCTCTCTCCCTTTGGGTTTAACTATTTTATTTGTCATAAACTTTATATAAAAAAAAGATCCAAAATTTACAGGCGCTAATTTTTCCCAGCTAACCTAAACCGTTTGTATTCAATTTTCACATTTTGTCATCGATTTCCTGGTCGTTGTTGTTGTTTTCATCCAAATCAATTTTGAATTTAATTGATTGATTAAATTTTCATATCGCTTCAAGGTAATTCAATGTTGTTGGATTGAAAACAAAAAAAATGTTGCCTAATTACTATCGATTATAATGCATTGCATGTGTAGTTCACAGTGCAAATGTAAAAATTGCGTTTTTTATCTCTTTCTCTACCTACTATCTTTTTGCATGTCAATTTGATTATTTTTGGCTGATTTGTGTTTGAATGGTGGTTTTTTGGTGTTTATATATAAGGGGGTGATGATGGTGGTGTTGGTTGTAATTTTATCATCATCATCATCATTATGGGTTTTTATGTCAAACTGAATGTCGTTGTTTTTTTCTTTTTGCTAATAATTATGATGATGATGATGACAAATATGCATCAAAGAAGAGAGATAATGTCAAATACCGGTCACGCAAATTCATAAACTAGCCACATTTTCATTCATTTGTTTTTCATTTGCTAAGGTTCATTGAGATGAGGTTGGTGTGTTCCATAAAATGAATAGAAAAAAATCATCATTTTTTCTAAATAATGTCCACATGATTCGATAATGGTTTTTATATATCGGTTGGATATATGATCCAAAAAAAATTGAACTGATATAGATCTGATATGTATGTATGTGTGTGTGTTTGACCATTTGTGTCCATTTTGATATAGGCGGTGGCACATAGCTGTTGGCTACTGTATGTATGTATTGTGTTTAAATGACTTTATGCCAGGCATCATCATCATCATCATCATCTTCTTCCTTTTCGTACTGTTTTTTTTTCTGTTTTGTGAAAATAAATAGGTCTATAACAAAAACATTTTTTTTCGGCTATCCATAAATGAGACCATCTGCTATGTGTGTAGAAATAACATGACCATTTTAGAGTGAAAACGAGAGAGATAGCAAGAGATTCGTATAAACTCATAAACTTTATGCCAAATAGGATGTGTGTGTGTGTGTGTGTATGAAGGAGAGAGAGAGAAGGAAAAAGACAATGAGATGTAGTGAAAAAGTGACGAATTTTTTTTCAAAATGAAATGAATGATAGTGTGTGTGTGTGTGTGTGTGTGAAATGATGTGAATGTTTGTCATTTTCAAGACACACACAATATTTTTTTTCTCTCTATTGATTGAATAAATATATTTTGGTCAGAAATGAAAATAGTGGCGTGAATACATCATTTTTACCAACACATACAGATGTAACTTGAATATTATTATTATTATTATTAGAGTCTATATCCATTTGTGGGGATAATGATGATGATGACTACATAATTTGTCTACGCACACAACACGTGCCACACATGCAAAACTTGGCTTTGATCTGATTGTTTAGCAGAAGGTAGTTGTGTTTGTGTGTTTCATTTGATAGTTTGTATCTTGATTTGAAAATAATTTTGGGATGGTGTTTCAATTGATTTCTGGGAATTTTACCAAATGTTTTGCCATTTTTTCATTTGATCACAAATTTAGATTGAGAACACTGAATTTTGAAATTTTCTATCTAAATTTTTATTCATTTGGATCGATTGAATGGGCAAAAAAGACTTTTGTTGTTTGTTTGATTTTTTTTTTGAATGATTTTTTGATTGTCCGAAAATAATGTTTAATTTTCGTTTCTGTTTTCAGAATTCAATTGAATAATTGTCGATATATGACTATTACCATTGCTATTGCCTCCTTAATGGCTAGTAGTGCTGCTGCTGCTGTATGTTACTAATTCACTTTTTTTTCAGATGATCGTATATTTCTTATATGGTTAGTTGTGAATGAGAAATTGAACATATACCACACATATATATAAAAGAGTGAATAAAAGAAAGATAGGCGAGTCCATCCATTGGAAAATACAAATACACAATGGCATAGACATATACACACCATGGTAATGTCATGCCATTTACCAGAAAAACAATTTTTTCCATTTTCAGTTTCTTATATCCATCGATTGTATGTTTTTTTTCTCTCGTTGTTATTTAGTGTGTGCATATAGAAGAGACGGATTTCTTTTTTTTTTCTCTCGTTGTTGTTAAATAATAATTCCAAATGATGGCTTATACACATGATATATGTGTGAGAATAATAAGTGGATTTCTATATTATTACAATGATGATTGAATGATGTGATTGGTTTTGATTTGATTTGATTTGATTTTTTTTTTTTTTGGTTTTATTTTTGTCTTTATTGAAATGATAGTGGCCAAGAGTTTGTAATTAAAATTTTTTTCCGTTTTTTTTTGTTTTATTTTTTTGATTTTCAATGTTTGATCATGAAAAAAAAAATTTATTTATTTACACAGTATAGTTTAGTAGAGTAGAGTAGTTCCAATTTCATTTCAACGACAATTTTAGCAGCAGCATCATCAGCCACAGCAGCTGTAGTATAGTCAACCAAACTCTATTGGGTGTTGGCATTCTGGAATTCTTTTGTCAAATATTCCCACCATCCAACTATTGGCCATCATACATAACATACAACAATCTGCATTTTGTGTTCCATCTTGTCTTTCTTATTCCATCTCTATCTATCTAGGTTTTTTTTCGTTTGGTTGGTTTGTCTACTTCTATATAACACACGAATGCAGTCAAAAAAAAAGATATAGTGATAGAGAGAGAGAGAGAAAAAAAAATAATTCCCAATTCTGATTCTGTGTCTTTCTGAGAAAAATTCTTAAAATACTGTACACACATTAGGGGGAATGGATAATAATAATAATAATAATAATGATGATGATGATGATGAGGAGAATTTGGTGTTTGAGGGGGTGCTCAGAACAAAGAATTCATAGAATAAAAATTTATAGAGAGAACCTTAAGATAAGTGGCGTGTATATGGTTTCGTTGTTTGAGCTGTATATATGGTGTTTGTTTGTTTGTGTGTGACAATCGACTCTCATTTATTTGAAAAGAACCAAACGAAAATCGAGTGAATTGAGCCAAAAAAAAGTTTCAAATGAATATAGAAAAAGAGTGAGAGAGAGAGAGAATCATTGGAAGACAAATCGATTTGACAACAACGCAACACAACACCAAGTGCCAAGCTAAAACTGTTCGTCCATTGTAGAATATTGAAGAATTTCAAGAAAAAAAAAGACGAAAAACTTTGCCTTGAATCATTATCATCATCATCATCATGATTGAATGGAGAAAAAATGTTTTTTTAGAGAATCGGGTGGTTTTAGTTCCAGGAGTGAATGAGTGATGATGATGATGAACAAACATGGATAATAAGATTTTCATAGTTTTTTGTTTAAAAGTTGAATAGAAAAAAAGTTTTTTTTTCAATAGAAAAATAATAATTCAATATAAACACTTCAATTATTTGATGGGAAGTTTTGTTTTTCGTATATTCTCTTTCTCTCGAATGGGGTTTGGTTGTGTGTTGCTAATTATTATTTTTGTTTTTTTGTTCACTGCCTGCCTGCCTGACTGTTTTTGTTTGTTCCAAGGCTGTAATCAAAAATTTGGATCGATCAATCGAGTAGTTTTTTAGCAGTATAGTGTAGGTTGATTCTTAAATAGGCTGTTATCTTGAGAATGTTTTGTATTTTGGTAAAAAAATTTGATTTAATTTAATTTTAAAAATCATTTCAAGTTAATTATAATAATTGGATTTAATTTTCTGTTTTGTAATTTGTTCATTTGTTTTGTATATCATGTCGTCATCGTTTATGTAATTGCAATTTTTTCCACTTAATTTACTCTTTTTATGTAATAAAAATAAATTTCAATCAATAATCAACATGATGATTATATCAGATTATTATTATGAATTCATTTACCATGATGATTATGATGATGATGATAGTGGGCCTTTTCTGCTCATTCGCTCTTTTTGTGTGTATGTATGAGTGTCTGCCTCATCCTTTTTGTTAATATTTGTACATCATAATACTATATCTGCCAATGCTATATATATAACATTCATTTTATTCTGGAAACATTCTGTATAGTTATATAATTCTTTCCGATTGGTATGATGTTATTGTTGTTGGATTTTAGACATTGTCATCATTACACACAGTAGTGGCTTGTTTTGTTTGTTTGTTAGTTAGTTAGTTAGTTGTTGTTGTTGTCTTGGTTGCATCCATCCATAGAATTTTCGATTTGTTGTTGTTATGGATGAATTTTAGATTCTTTTTTTGTCTTTTATTTTTTTTTTCTTTGTAGCTTAGGATCCGAAATAGTAATTGAACAATTGAAATTGAAATTCATATTGAAACAATAGCAACAACAACGACAGATGTGTTAACAAAAAAAAAATAGAAAATCACTAAGGGAAATCTGACATATTTGAGGATTGGTCTCAATGGATTTCAATCTTAAGTCTAAATGTTTGAGTTGAACGAAAAAAGTAAATAAATAAGGTGATGAAATATGATGATGAATCCCGTTTGGCTTGATTTTGATTGAAATTTTTTTTTGTGTTGATAAGAAAAACAATGGTGACATTTTCCTTTATTTGTGAAAAAAGAGAATTTTTAAAATAGTTGATTTGAATTCAAAGTTTTTTAGTTTGTTCTGTTGTGTTGGTTAAATCGATTTGTAAATTGAAATTTTTATGCAAAAAAAGAGAGAAAACTTTCTGATTTAATGTCCTATGTAAGCAATAATCGGACAAAAAAAAGTTGTATACAGAATCGACAATTGAAATTTTGGAATAATTAAAAATAATTGTGGAATTTGCTGGACAACAACAACAACAAAAAACAATCTTAATTTGCATAAAAAAAAAGTTTAAAATACCATCAATTTTCATCAGTGTGTAGACAGATAGAAAAAAAAATCCAATCTAAACAACACAATCATCGTGAACATGAATTGTTTTGCATTTTAGTTGTATTTATATATTCTTTCAAAGAATGATGATTGTTCATTATTCGTGTTTTCCATTCACATAGCTAAAAATAAATACGACAACAGCTGTTCTTTTTGTTGTTGTTGTTGTTCTGTCATTGTATTTGTGAATATTCTTGGTTTATATTTTTTGGTGATCCTTTTTTTTTACTCATTCGTTCAATCTCATGAGAATATATCAAAAAAGATCTAATGAAGTGATTTTTGTTTCATTTTTTTTTTGGTCTCATTTCAAACATATATGTTTTTTTCTGTTGGATCATTCATTGCCCATCAATTATCTACAACTTTCATCTCCTGGGCTTTGATTTTTACTTGTTTTTTCATCTGTTTTGGTTGTTTGTTTTAATTTCACTTTACTTTACTTTTATATTATCGTCATTATCATTTTGTTTTTTTTATTTGATTTTTTCTTTCTCTCTCTCTATCTCTGATCGTGTCTATGTCCATATCAAGTATTTTTTTTCATGATCTTCATTTTTTTTTTGCTATAGAAAATCAATATTTATCCTTACTCTATTTGCCCCCAAACACCAATGATGATGATGATGATGATGACTACCAATAATGAAATGGCCGAAAGAAATGTAAATTGTTGACCTCCTGCCGAACACACACACACACACATACATACACAAACACAAAAACCGCACGCAGCATACTGATATAGAAATGACTCTACCACCAATATAGAAAGGGCCTAGAAAAAAAAGTTTTGAGTTTAAGACGACAACAACAGCAACACAACAACAAGGATATCAAAATTACTAAATTTTTTGATTTCAAAACATTTCCATTGCATTTTGTATCGGTGTGTGTGTTTGTGCTATATTTACATCTAAATATTGATTTCATTTGAATTTTTTTTTAAAGAATTGAAGTGTTTTGCAATTGTTCATCATCATCATTACTAAATTTTATTAGCAAAAAAAAATTTCTAAGAATGTGATCCGATAACAACATATATTAGTATATGATGATGACATCCAGATTGTCAAGTATGTTCACTCTCTCTACCATTATTATATATTATGAAGTTTGGTCATTTTTTTCCATAACAAATTTTTAGTCATTTGGTTTTTTTTTATCATATGCTGTATCAGTAGTAGCAGTAGTAGTAGTAGTCAAATGCAAGAAATAATTTCCTTTTTAGATTTATATAATCAACATTGTAATTAACTGCATTTGAAAACAAATTTGAAAAAAAAATCCAATAGAAATCTTATCATATGTATGTTGGTGTGTATCTTGCCTATTTGTAAATGTTTTTGTTTTTGTTTTCATAATAAAAAAAAATATGGCTCAAATGACTGATGGATGGATGAATGAATGGGCAAAATCATGAATTGTTTCTTCTTTTTTTTTTGTGCATTCATCACCATGATTTCTTGTCTTGATGTTTTATTTATTTTGCAATTAAAATTCTATATTCTGGCCAATTATCATTAATGGTTTATTTATTTTTTTGCGCAGAATCAAATTTTTTTTCGTTTGTTTGTTTTACGTTCATCATCATCATCATCATCATAATTGTTCCAAATGAAACAAAGACGAAAACAATAATAAGTGAATGCTTGTTATTATAGCAAACAAATATTCTTTTGGTGGATATCTACCTTTATGTATGTGCAAAGAGTTTTAACGTTTCTGGTTTTCTGTGGAAAATTATGTAGAAACTTTTTTTTGTTTCGGTTTTTACAAACTTTTTGGACCAAATTTTAGCCATTCATATGGATGAATGGATAGGCATGTTAGTCTATATTTTGGAAAATAATGATGAGAACTTTTTTTCTAGTATATATTCAGTTGATTATTGTTAACCGATGAGGAAAATAAAATGAAAACTTTTTTCTATGCTTCAACACTCCTCTTAGGCTGTATTTCTATGTAAATGATTTTGATTCTTAATCTTTTTATACTAAAAAAAATTAAATTTTGAAAAAGTTTGAAACAGAATGATTCACTAAGGATGATGATGATGATGGTCATTGATTGAAAACAATCAAATTGGTTGATTTAATGATACAATTCTTGTTAATTTTAGTTCCGATTAACAACTCAATATTGTACCAAAGAAAGGAAAATAATCGATACTATAATACGGTTGTTATTGTTGTTTTTATTGATGAAATGATTTTATTTTTCACAATCTCTCTCTGTCGTTTCCTTTCATAATAAAAACTATTTATAGAATGTATTTTTTCTCTGTCTCTGTGATATGTGTTGCAACGTGGAAGGAAATCGTTAAAAATTTATTGTGATTTTGTTTTTTTTCTCATCTTTGTGGTTTTGTTTTCTTTTCGAATTCGAATCCTCTGGTTTCTCACTCCCACGCATGATTTCAATGCCGAAATTCTTATCGTTATTGAATACGAAATAATTTTATTTTGTTTCATTTATTTATTTTTGTTTTTTTTACTATAGATATCGATTTTGATTCATATTGGGATGAAGAGGCCCGTAATCCGAATCGTAATCGTATTCGTATTGGCCGCCAATATCAGGCACAATGTCCATTACTTTTAAAATCAGGTATTTATTTATCTGTATAAATTTTGTGAATCTATATATATTATATTATTAATTTAATGTGAATATTTTTACAACAAAATAGGCGAAAATGATGGTCGTAAACTTGAAGAATTGGAAACATTAACATGGAATCCACATAATCAACTTGATAATAAACAATTAAATCAATATTTTGCCATTGCCAAATCGATTGGTTTATTTATACAGGCAATCGATACATGTCAAAAGGGCATTGATGAAAATGAATGTTTATTAGAGGAGAAATGTTCATTACGTCCATTTGAAATATTAGACAATGGAACGAAATGTGTATTGGAACCAAATAAACCACCTGAACGTAATGCTGCTGCTGCTGCTACTGTCAACATAAACAGCAGTAGTAGCAATACAACGACGAGTTTAACCAGTCAAAGTTCTATTAATAATAATTCCATAACATCCGGTAGTGGTGGTCATCATCATCATATTCCAATGACAATTACGACAAATAATGTGATAACATCAACTGCATCATCATCATCAACAACATTAACAAGTCCAGAAAAACAAAGTGTTACAACGAGACAACGATTACAGAAAGAAGTTCAACAATTACAGCAACAATTGAAGAATGAAATAAATGAATCTGATTCGACGACGACGATAACATCAACAACATTATCATTACCATCTTTAAGTTGCTCTAGTTTACAATCATCATCATCATCATTGAATACGAGGATACAAAAAATTGCTAAGGGTTTGGTAAGTGTATGAGTTTTTAATTGTTCAATTTTTAATCATTTTTCAATTTAACCCGTTAGCCTGCTTTCATTTTATCTCATCATCAAAATGGCGTGGCTGCTGGTACATGCAAGTTGTCATCCACATTGAATACATTAAATCCTAACGGTACTACGACTGCTGCTGCTGCTACGGAACAACCGACAACAGCCATCAATTTAGGCTCGACTGAACGTTATACAACAAAAACATTGGCTAAATTATTATTAGGCCGTTGGAATGATCTCGAAGCAAAAGTTTTTAATCAAGCTATAAAAGAATGTGGTAAAAATTTCAGTGCAATCAAAAAAGATTATCTACCATGGAAATCGGTACGATCAATAATTGAATTTTATTATCTATCATTGGATAAACAACGACAACAACTGAAACGTAATAATAATCGTCAACATAGTCATCATAATCATAGTAAAATGAATCGTGATCATCCATCTGATAATAATGGTAGAGATAGGGATAATAATAATTCGAATAATAATAATAACAGTAACAACAACAACAGCAACAATAATAACAACAGTAATAGCAATAATAATAATACAACCGGAAAACAATCATCACCGGAAAAGAAAACAACACAACGTCATCAGAAAAGTCATCATCATCAACAACAGCGTATTAATCATAAGCTAGAAAAACAATCGGATAATGATGAAGATTTTAATAATGGTGATGATATGAATTCCGAATCGGTAATTAATGAAGAAGATAAAATTAATATTGGTGGCAGTAGTGATAACGATGATCTAGAAGAACAAACGTTACGTGAAGAGCTTTTATCATTAGCCAAAGGTGTATTGGCAAAAAATGTACAAAGCAATGAAAGTGGTGGTAGTGGTGGTTCGGGTGACATTACGATTGATACAAATCTTATGGATTGTCCATTCACACCATCATCGCCATTACTCAATAATAAATTGATTAATAATAATTTATTGGGCGGAAATTGTAACAATAATCTCATAAATGGTAGTATTGGTGGTTCATTTTTATCTTCACCTGAAAGTCATATTATTACTGGTCAGGAAATTCGTCCAATCAAAGCTAAACCATTGTTTAATACAAATGAATCATTATTAAATGAGAATGGCTTATTGGATAATAATAATAATGATAATGGTAATGATAAAAAGAATCTTGGTTCATTGAATCTGTATCTACGTGGGGAATTGGTTGTACGATTAAATGCTAAACAACAGGAATCTGGTCAAAAATGGGTTGAATCAATGGCTGTATCACCATCACGACGTAAACATGGAATATTGGGCAATGATTTTCGATTGCAAAGCGGTAATAGTGGTCATTCTAATCGTATCAGTTTAAAACGTTCATATCGTGAAGATCAGGATGATCATTCATCAATAGGCGGTGGTGATATAACCGGTAGTGATGATGATGATTCAATAACATCGAATGAAAGTTCAAGTTTAGTTGCATCGTCACCATCATCATCATCGACAACAACATTGGGATCGAATTCAAATTCAACTAATACAACAACAACAACAACGACGACGACCAATAAAAAAGCACGTGTAAAATTGGATAATAATCCAGCAGCAGCAACATCAACAACGGCCAGATTGATTTCATCGTCGCCATCACCAAATTCATTATCATCAACATCATCATCAAATATTGGGCGTAATAAAAGTAATGATCATCATCAGAATGGTTCATCAAAACAATCATCATCAACAACTGCTGTTTCGAATCAACAAAATGATTTAATGACTGAATTAGATATTAAGAAAAAGTTATTTGAATATTATCAGCTAACCGGTATGAATAATGATGATATGCAAATGTTATTAGCTGCATCGATGATGTTTCAACAACAACAACAACAGCAACAAGTTGAACCACCAAAAGCACATTCAAATTTCAACAACAATAATAACTCTTCTCCATCACCAACAACAACAGCATTGAATAATAATAATTTGGAATATTATTCACCGATAAAAAATAAATCAATAACAAATGGTAGTAGCATGAATGGATTATTAAATAATGGTCCAGTTGATCTGACACGTAAATCATCACCATCGACTGTGAATAAACATCATCATCATCATCATTCCAATCATGAAAATCATAAAAATCGTAATAATCATCGATCACAATCACCAAGACAACAAAAATCGATAACCGGTAGTAATAGTAGTAGTAGTAATAGTGGTAGAAATCATGGATTATCACCACGTCATCAACAACAACATTCATCTGCTTCCGTATCCGCTGCTGCTTCATCAGCTGTATCATTAGCAATGGCATTAGCTGCTGCTGCTGCCAATAATACTGGTAGTAGTAGTGGAACAATCAATCCATTTTCATTACCAGCACCACCCCCACTTCCATCTCTACGTCAACCATCATCATCCACTTCCACATCTTCATCACCTTTGAAATCATCATCATCGATAAATCGAACGAAAATTCGTAATTCTACTACCGTCACCAACAACGCCACCACCATTGATTCTAACCAAAATGGTCCAATTCATCAGATGGCCAAATAAAATAAAATTCATAATTAATTGGTGATGATTATGATATTGTTGCACATCATATTTGCACGGATTCGTTTCACTCTTTCGAACTTATTTTTTGCCAATTTCTTTGAATGAATTATTATTATTTTATTCCTTTTTTCCTATGCATTGATTCTGTATTGTATCTGGCTTATTTCTTATTTTTTCAAAAATTTCATCGCTCTGTTCATATGATGGTGTGTGATGAATTTATGTAATTGAATCATTATAATAATAAATTTCATATTTTATTCGATTGATGAATTTTATTTACTATATTTAAAAAAAAGAAAAAAAGAATTAAAATGAAACAAAAAAAAATTAAATTCCTGAGTTAACAAATTAAGTAAAAGTTCTGCCATCTGTTGTCGTTATTATGAGATGTAATTTTTATTTTTTTTTCAAATATTAACATTGATGATGATGATATAAATAATGTTCGTTATATCAGTATATTGTTCATCTCTTAATCAATCTTTGTCAATCGTTTCAATGGAAAAAAACATGAACTTTTTTTGATTTTTGATAATGATAATAATCAATGGTCAATAATGGAACTTGATAATCAAGTTTTCATTAATGCATATTATTATTATTAATTAATTATTTTCATTTTTATCATCATCATCATGATCATCATCATCGCTGATTTTGTACTTCAAATATAAACAATTTATTCTTTATTCAATGGTGGCAACTGTCTTTCTTCATCCATTTGTTGTATTGCTATTTTCATCCAAACAATTTTATGAAATACATTTTTTCATTGATGTTTGATAACGATATGGCGTTGTTGTTGATGATTACATTGAATAATAATAAATTATTTATGCTCATCATCATCGCCGTACTTGTAACTAATATTTGGTCAGAGATGAAACCAAAAAAAAAAATTGTGAAATTAGATAATCAATCTAATGAAATGATGTTTTTGATTCTGCTTCTGGTATATTTTTCAATGGATGCTAAGAAAAAAAAGACGATAAATAAAATATTACAATTTGGTCGAAAAAAAACCCCAAAATGATCGGAAGGAATGGAAAAAATCCAACATCTTCATACATACGTACTATATGAATTTGTATATTTTTGTATAGCGGCTTTTACAACAAACGAACGTACACAATACACATGTACGTTTACAACTTCCTCAATAATTTTATGATGAAAAACAATCATCACTTTTCCATACCACTACCCAATAAATTTTATGAATGCATTATAAAAAACTATGACTATTAACCAAAGTGGAGAAAGAAGAGGAGGAAAATGACAATTTCTTTGTTAACTTTTTTTTCTTTCTCACTCACTTTTTTTTGCGTGTTAATGATAAGAATCGATTTCGTTATATTTGTTATTAGCAGTGTAGTAGTAGTGGTTCATCAATATCATCATGAACAGTTGTTCTGAATATTATTTTCATCATATAATAGTACTACTACCACAATCACTATAGTTTTGTTCACAATTAATATAAACACACAAACACATCGAGGGTGAGAGAGAGAGAGAGAGATGTCCAAGAATTGGTTTCATTGTCTTTTGTCTTATATACGTTGTGTTTATGTGTAAAATTGAATGTTTTTCATCACCACCACCACATCCTCCTCTTACTCCCCTAAAAGTCTTCGTTGCTCATCACTCCAGAATCTTTTATCATCATCATCATCATCATCACCGTTTGTCGAGTTCGTTTGATGCTGGTTGTTCGTCGTCGTCGTCGTTGTTATTTGTCTATGGCTGTCATGTCTTAGTTTTTCTACTTATTCAACAACAATCAATGTGTGTGTGTGTGTTTCTGGTTTTTTTTTTTTTTGATTTCTAGCAACAACAAAAGCTGAATATTTTTTTCAAGAATATAAGAATCTTAAACATTTTCGGAACGAGGCCCTTTTTGGTCAGCTGAGTTTTTTTTATACCATGATAAAAGAAGGGCTTTTGGTGATTGATTGAATGAATGAATGAAATTGACCGGTCCATTGTATCCACGCCGTTTTATATTCAACTATTTTAACGAATTTTCAAATTATAGACTTGTGTGTGTTCGAGTGCTAGTTTGCAGGTCATGTGTACACATTTCGTGTTTCGTGTTATAATCATATAATTGATACCTGGCTCATATAAGGTCAAAGTACATGTGCCGTTTTTTTTTTTTGGTTTCGTTTTGTTTTGTTCAAAACCGGCAACAACATAGGTCGCGCTTAATTCGTGTATTGTATCATTATCAAAAATAAAATGCGAACAAATGGTCAAATCGAATGAATTGTTAATCAACACCCCCAGTGGTAATTATTTTTTTCTAAGATACAATTAGATCATAATTTTGAATTAATTCAATTGTTTTTTTACAATTCTAGAAATGTGGATTCTGTAGAATTATCAATACATTATTGATTACGGTATATCAGATCGAAGAATTGAATTTGAAAATAAATAAATGAATAAAATGGCAACAGCATTGACCAGTAATTATCTGTCCAGTTCACCATCGAATCAATCATCAAATTCGTATCAGAATTCAACAACAACAACAACATCATCGTCAGCTAATGGTTATCAACAACATGCCCAGAATTTTAGTAATAATTCTATAGCAAATATTAATAGTAATAATAATTCAACAACGACAACCACATCCAATAGTGGTCAACAACAGCAACATTCATCAAATACATCACACATTAATCATCTATCGTCATCATCATCTGCAACACAATCATCATCATCACCAAATCTTTATCGCGTTGGAGGTAAGAACAATTTGAATAAAATTTGATAATATCAAAAACAGCAGAAGAATGATTGCAGATTTTATCGATTCAAGCGATAATTATATAATTATTATATATGTAAAGAAAATTCATTTTGTTGTATATTTAAAATGATAAAACCTAAAAATATTTCTTATTCTTATCTTGTATATTGTTAATGTGATAAAAATCGATTGTACCGAATTTGTTTGTACCAAAATAGATAATCAATAATCGATCAATTTATATTTATGATTATGATGACTAGTATGTGATAATTTCTAGTAGTATTCGAAATTTATTTTAATTTCATTTCACACTTTTTCCATTCACAAATTTACATCCCATTTTTTTTGGATAATAGGTGATGGTTTTTTTTTTGGTGGCCACCATCATCTACTACTACCACCACAATCACCATTCGACAACTACAAGCAGCATAATAGCCGCCATTACTCTAATTAGTCTTTCGATGAGAACGAGAGGAGAATAATTTTTTTTTTGTAGGTTTAGTGTGTATATGAGGGTGGAAGAAAGATAGATAGAGCAAGAGTCATTACCATTACCATTGTATTAAAGCTCACATACACACACATGAACACAAATATATTGCTCAAACACAAAAATTAAAAACAAAACACAAGATGCATACAAACAACCAATTCTAATTCTAACTAACTAAAACTCTAGAACTAAAATTAATCAGAAACACTAAAAATGAATGAAAATAATAATCAGGTAGAATGAAATGAATTCGATTCTTTGGTTGTTTTTTTTCTTTGTTTGGAACATATTTGTTCCATCAATAATGATGATGGCAGAGATGTGAAAATAATTCACGAGTGGGGGAGAAAAAGACGGGGAAAAGGTGGAAATTCTTAGAATAGAATCAAAGATTATTTGAAAATTAAAATTCAATGGAAATGTTTTTTTTCCTGGATGAAATTCCGGATTTTTTTTCTATCATCATTCTTGTATTCCCCTCACCATTGTTTCTTGTTCTTGTACGATGTGTTTGGCTATCATCCATAGCACAAACAAAAAATCCAAAGGTCAATATGTGATGTCTTTTTGTGTATGTTGATTGAACAATCAATAAATATTGAAATTACCTTGAATTTTTTTTTCTTTGCACAATTATAATTTGTTTTATTGAATTGTTTGGACAATTTTTTTTCATTGATTTTAATTTGAAATTTTTTTTCTCTTTTTTCCTGTTTATTCGTTGTTTTTCTTTTTCACTTTCTAATCAACAGACTATGTCTACATCGAGATTACGCCTTCAACACCGTATCAGGTTTGCAAAATTGAAGAATTGATCAAGGTAAGTGACAATATTACAATTTTGGTCTAAGCATTCAATCAAATGAATTCATTCAATAGAATCAGAATGGAAATCCTGAAGTAAAAATGGTCATCTTTTATCGTCGTCGTGACATGTCCGGATCATTGTTTCAGCAGATTGAAAAACAACAAATAAGTAAGTTTGTGTTTTGAATAAAATCTAAAAATGTTATTATGTTTTAAATTTGGTAAAAAACTAAAATACCATTCACCATATATTGCTGTTTGCTTTTCTTAAGTTTAATGAACTCTGTCCTTTTTTTTCTAGTTAATTGATAATTGATATTTGAATGATTGATAATTGACATTTCAAAATTTAATTAATGGAATTTTTATATTTGTTTGTTTCTTTTCTCATCATCATCATCGACGACTACAACAAAAAAAAAAAAAATAAAAATAGGTGCCTTAGAAGAGGAACAGGAAAAAGAATATGAACAATTAAGTGAAAAAGAAAAACATCAGATAAAATTAAGGGAAATATTTTTGTCAAGACAATTGGAAACATATCCGGTTAGCAGTATTCGTGGAAAATGTCAGGTTACATTATTAAGTGAAGCTGAATCATTGACACATTATCTAAAAAGAGAGGATACATTTTTCTACACACAAGTATATGATCCAGAACAGAAAACCTTATCCGAAGCTGATCGTGGTGAAATACGTGTTGGACAAAGATATCAAGCCGATGTACCTACACAAACATTGGATGATCCAATCGTACAGGATCAACGTCGTCTTGAAGATCTTGAAACATTAATATTTACACCGGAAAATGAACTGAATGAACAACAAATTGAACAATATTTGACTGTAGCCAAATCTATTGGTACATATGCACGTGCATTAGATTGTTCTGGTAGTGTTAAACAGCCAAGTTTATTGATGAGTGCTGCATCTGCATCACGTGATGTTACCATACAATATGCAATGGATATATTACATGAATGTCATTATGATATTGCTAAAGCCGTTTGTCGTCTAGTCCCAAAAAGTGGACCTGTTCTTTGTCGTGATGAAATGGAAGAATGGTCTACGGCCGAAACAAGCCTATTCGATGAAGCTATCGATAAATTTGAGAAAAGGTTTGATGATATTCAACAAAATTTTGTAAGTATATCAATCATTGATCTGTGTTTTGATTGATCATTTAAAAAATAATTAATGACTTTTATTGATTTAAATATCCAGTTACCTTGGAAAAGCATGAAAAATTTGATTGAATATTATTATTTTTGGAAAACAACCGATCGTTATGTACAACGTAAACGTGTGAAAGCGGCCGAAAATGAAAGTAAATTGAAACAGGTTTTCGTACCAAATTAGTAAGTGATTAATAAAAAAAAAAAATCACCCATGTGAATTTGAAAAATATTCTTAATTTTTTTTAGTAATAAACAAAATCCATCATCATCGTTGAATGGTCTAATGAATGATTCTAATGTCAATAAACAATGTGAAAGTTGCAAAAGTAAGTTGATTTTAAAAATGTAATGAATTTTTTTTTTAATGATGAAATCTTCATATTCAAGAAACATCATCAAGCAATTGGCATGTATGGGGACCAACAAATCTGCAATATTTTCTTTGTCAAACATGTTGGACATTTTGGCGAAAATTTGGTGCATTTAAATATCCAAATCGTATTGCTGGTATGAATCAAAATTTTGTTGATTAATGAATTATGTATTAGGATCATGTCTTTGTTATTTTTTTTCATAGATCTGACCGCTGAAAAGCTACAAGTGTCCTCGAATCTTTCAGCAGCAGCCGCAGCAACAACAGGGACGTCAAACAATCAATCAATTACTAATAATAATATTGTACGAGCCTCACCAATCGTTAATGATCTCAATTCACCATATTCTTGTCGTGAATGTAATAAAGTTTTTTCTAGACAAGGTAAGCTTTATTTGTTGATTGAATGAGAATTTGATTTATTTTTTTTCCTTTTTTTCGGATTTCATGATCTCCAGAACGCCTTATTTCTCATATGGCATCACATCGACAGCTACATAAATGTAATGTTACAACATGTGGTAAAGAATTTAAATTTAAAGCACATCTAGCACGACATTGCGCCACTAGTCATGGCGTAGCGATACGTTCGGGCAGTCCAAGGCCAATAATGAAAACACGTGCAGCATTCATATTCAAAGTGGTACCATCATTACGTATGGCTCGAAGTATATGTGCCGATATTCTTAACCTAAGACGTGCAGCACGTAAACCATTTTCATTGAATATTCCATTATTCAAACATGAATGTATGTTTGCGATTGATATTTTTTTCAAACAAAAAAAAAATTTTAATTTGATTGTTTATTTACACATTAATTATATTTAGATAATGAACGTTATCAAAAAGGTTTTAACAAACATTCACCTAAACTAAAAAAGATTGATCGTGGAAAAGTGGTCGATATATCACATCGATTAGGTACACCTAAAATGCCTAAACCAGAATGGTTAATTGCATTACCTAAAGATAAATTACCACAACCGGAACGATTAGCATTTCCACCAACAATCAAATCCGAAGGTAAATTAGCGAGTTTTTTTTATTGAATTGGAAAGTCTAATTTCATCTCAATTTGTTGTTGTTTTTTTTCCATATTGTTGAAATTAGAATTTGAACCCGAAGATATGAGCGATCATAATAAAGATTCATGTGGTAACAATAATGATGTTGTTGGCGGTTGCGGTAAAAAACGTCCACTTGAACAAAATGGTAAATTTTTATATTTTTCATTTGTCATTTTTAATTATATAATTTAATTTATTTTTTAGGAAATTTTGTACCATCAAAACGTCGTCAAATGGCACCACCAAGTATATTGGGAAAATCTGTACCCGATCTATATGAAAACATATCAAGAAATTCGGTTACAGCACAATCATTGAATGGACGGGCAAAAATTGCCACAATAACTAATTTGAGTGGTAAAAAACAAATGATCAGCTGGGTTGATGCACCTGAAGATGTATATTTTGTATCGACGAAAAAAATCAAGTAAGTTTAATATGGTTATTCATAAATTATATATGATATATTCTTATTAATCATCATGTTTTCGATATAGACAAATGAGACGAAAAGTTCCATTAGCTGAATTACTTCGTTCTGCTCGACAACCTTATAAACTTCATTCAGAATATTTATCATCATTGATTGCAAACTTATCATCTACAACAACATCGGCCGCTTCAGGTGGTGATGGCGGTAATCAACCATCTCAAGTGATACCAAATCCTAGTGGATCATCATCATCCCGTTCAGGTGATAATAGTGGTGGTCGTAGTGGTGGCCATCATCAATCGTCATCATCATCAACGGCCGCAGCAATGATTCCATCATCAACAACGAATCTAAATTTGGTACATAATAATCCAGCGGCAGCAGCTGCTGCTGCTGCAGCCGCAGCATTAAATCTAGCTGGAATCAATCCACTTTCTGCATCATCATCATCGCCATCATCACAACAAATGGCTGCATTATTACAGCAACAAATGTTGGCACAGAATCTGCCATTATTAGGTGCAGCGGCCAATGCCAATCATCTGGTATCACCGAATGCATTTTTCAATAATATATCACCAACAAACGGTGGTAATTCTGGTGGTGGTGGCAAAATGAACCGATAAACCGAAATTTGATCATTATATTTCAACAAGCAAAACAAAACACAAAAAGAGAGCAGCCGAAACAAAATTTGTTTTCAACTTTTTTTTCCTTTTTATTTTACTTTATTTTATTTTTCGTTGTGATATTTTCTCGCTCTTTTTATTGAAATTTTTAATTTTTTTTTTCGTAAACACACCACAGACACAACATTCATTCAAAAAAAGGCCGAACAAATCAAATTTAATTTCTCTTTTAACCTTTGTTTTAATCATGATTTTTTATTCTATTGGATGATCAAAAAAAAAAAAAAAAAATTATTGGTCGTTTCGCGTATTTCCACATCATCATCATCATATATTCTATATAAATCCCAAACACACCTTCCACACACATCACATTTAATAGGAAATTTATTCATTGAATTATTTTATAATGATGCTAATTATTATTCTTATTATTACAAATCATACATACCAGATATTCACATTTGTAACATAATATTTTTCTTAACCTTTTCTTTGCATTGATGCACATATATGATACACAAACACACACACACACACTCGTATCCATCCAAAAATCAATACGACATACATCCAAAAAAAAAGATGCCCGCCACCCATTTTAATTCTTTGTCTTTGTGTATCCATTTTCAATTATTATTAAATACATTTATTATGCTCATAATTACAAATTTTCAATTGACTACTGAATGATGATAGTAATAATTTACATTTACATATAAATTTAAAATTGTATTTTTAAAAAAAAACGGCTGCATTTTTTTCTTTTGAATGTTTATTTTGTGTGTAAGGTGTGGGCGTGGGAATAATCGAAAATCGAAATATTTTTCATTTTTTCTTTGATTTTTTTTTCTTGTTGTTTGATCTGGACGACCACGATGAAGACGTAAAGAAGAAAAAAAAATGCCTGGCCATCATCGTCGCATTTGTTGATTGATTGATTGATTGATCGGTATCCTGGAAACATAGATCTTGTTTTTTTTCATATATTTGTTGTTTGCCATATGCAAACATCAATGTTGAAAGCAAAAATTAGTTCATCGAATCAAAGTAAAAAAAAATACGAAAAATTATGTCAAACAAAATTGATTTTAATTGGCCTTAGAATACAATATTTTCAATTTATGATTACATTGCATTGATGAAAAATTATTAATGAGACATCCGGTCGGTCTGATGATGTTTATAAAATAATCGATTCGATATTCGATCAACATTTGAACATTTTCATTTGGCTTATCATTCATTATCGATCTCGAAAAATATTGTTCGTTGCATTTTTTCAAGATTTTCATCGTTTTTTTTTACTCTAGTTTTGTTTGTTTTTTTCTATAGAGAGTCGTTTCATTTTTTTCTTTACTATTTTTATTTGTTTGTTTGTTTGTTTTGTCAATCAATATTTGATTTTATAATTGGGCAAATATTTTATTCCATCATTTACTCACATATAGTGTTTTTTTGAGATTCGACTGTTCGGTTCGATTCGATTCGATTGGTGGTTAGGGTCACCATCGCAACCAACAATCAACCAACCATCATGGCCAAGAAAAAACGAAACAAAAAATCTTAAAGAGAAAGGAAAAGTCGACTCGTGAAATGATCATTTGTAGTGAAGAAATGGATCGATTCAAATCGAAATTGTTATCATCATCATCGTCGTCGTCGTCGTCGTCAATAATGAGAAAAACAAAGTTTATTCGTTTTTTAATATTGGCTCTTTTTATTTCAAATTCACAACAATTATCCATCGATGAATTATATCCATTCGGTGAATCAGTGGATGAATCGTTGAATAAAGAAGCCGATACATTTGTTGAAATTAATCTTTCGATACCGATCGCTTATTTTCAGAATCAATTTCCATCTATTTTTGTTAATGATAATGGTCTTGTATCATTTCTTAAGGAAATACCCATCTATTATAATGCACAATTTCCATTACAATATCCATTCATTGCTGTTATGTATTCGAATGTTGATATACGTGGCCGTGGTGGTATTTATTACCGAGAGACAAAAGAATCATCATTATTAGATCGTGCTACACGTGATGTTCAACGTCATTTTAGTGATGGACGTAATTTTCGTGCACAAAGTTTATTTATAACAACATGGGAACAGGTTGGAAGGTTTGAAAAACTATCCGATCTTGTAAGTGTGATCATTTGTTATAAATGCAAAATTTAAATTTGTTCTCCAAATCACTAATAACAGGCCAATACTGTCCAATTGGTAATCGCATCGAATGGTACGGATAGCTATGCATTCATATTATATCCAAATGATGGTATCCAATGGTTAACCGGTCATGATAATATTGAATATTCACAACATGCAATGACACAGGCTGGTTTTATGTCGAATGAAGGACGTTATTATATTATGCCAGGATCCGGTACAGAACAGGTGAAAAATTTTCCAAGGTAACTTTGTGTTTATACGAAAAAACGTAATTTTCACATATGATTAAAATTTTAATTAATGGTCAATTCAAAAATAGAATGTCAAATATAAATCGTCGAGGAATGTTTGCCTATCATATTGGCAATACTGGCTATGGAAATATCATACAACCTGATCGTGATTATGAAAATAATTTGGAATTACGAGAATTAGAAACCTGTAGTAATACACGATTTCCATGTGTACCATCGGCTGAATGTATTGAATATCCGACCGGTATTTGTTGTCGTTGTCGATCTGGTTATTTTGGTAATGGCCGAAATTGTTTACCAGAAAGTAAGTTGTTTTTCGATACATATTCTGATCTAATTTAATCAAAATTTTTAAAGATAAAAATATTCAGATTAATGGAAAAATAAGTGGTGAAATAAATAATATCAAACTTGGTGAATCAAATATGATACATTTCTATGTGGAAACCAAAGATGGTCGCGTATATTCAAGTGTCAATTCAATAATGCCGGATCTTGGTTATGATCTACAATCATTATTGATTGCATTGGGTCATATTTGTGGTTGGTTATTCGCTGTACGTACGGATAATTCACCAAATGGTTATGCAGTTAACGGGCGGTATATTCAATCGCAGTGTGGATCTTGTATTTCAACAAACTGGACATCATGCAATCATTCGTGAACAATATCTTGGATTGGATGTATTCAATGTACTTGGTATTAAAGTTGATGTTCGTGGTACATTACCTACGATACCCGGTGGTACATCATTACATATGGATGATTATCAGCTAGAATTTACTAAAGTTTCACGTGGTGTACTTAAATCACGTATGACCGTATCGTTTAATTATGGACCAAATACATTGGATATGCCAATGACAATCGATCAAACCATAACGTTTGATGAATGTGTTAATGAACCACAAAACAACAATGATCAACAGCAACAACAACAACAGACAAGTCGATTGAATATTATACGTAATCATATTGAATATGATCAGGAAAATCAGGCCACTCGTTATGCATTCTATGAATCACGAATATCTCAATTATCTGATCAGAATCCATGTTCATCAATACAATGTGGCCAATATAGTACATGTATTGTTGAAGGTAATGATTATCGTTGCATTTGTAATCGTGGTTTCGAACAGATTTATCAGGAAAATGAATTGATCGATAATAAAAGACCATCATGTGTTGGTAAGTGTTTTATTTTGTTTTTCAATGATGATTTTGATTGATTTCCAATATTGTTGTTTAGATATCGATGAATGTCGTACTCGAACCCGTGTTTGTGATCTAAACGCAATGTGCATGAATGAATTGGGAAGTTTCCGTTGTCAATGTCTTGATGGCTATGTTGGTGATGGTTTCAGCTGTCGTCCATATGAATATCCTATCGAAAATGAATGTGATAATATTCAATGTGGTCCAAATTCAGAATGTTTACCAACGAAAAATCTTGGACCAAGATGTATATGTAAAGATGGTTATTACGGCGATGGTCTTAATTGTGAGCCATTACGCAATGATATCGAAGATTGTCGTACATTGAATATTTGCGATATGAATGCTGAATGTAAAGCCAATAGAATGCTTGGCCGTCATATGTGTATCTGTAAAGCTGGCTATCGTGGTGATGGGATTTACTGTACAGAAGAATCAGAATCTTGTGAAAAGCTAAATAATTGCGGCATCAATGCTGAATGTATATCGGATGAACAAAGTAATTATAATTATTATTGTTCATGTAATGAAGGTTACGTTGGTGATGGTTATACATGTATTGCCGAAATCAATTCCGATGATTGTAATATGTTGAATAATTGTCATCGTAATGCATTCTGTACATTGGATATGGAAACGAAAACATATCAATGTCAATGCAAACCTGGTTTCACTGGTGATGGATATAAATGTGTCAATTCATCGTTCGTAAGTCCATGTATTGGTATGGAAGGATGTTCACCTAATGCTGATTGTGTTTATGATTCATTGATGGGTACGAATGTTTGTCGTTGCCGTTCCGGTTTCGTTGGTAATGGTGTACAATGCAATCCAAGTAATATTTGCCATCCAAATGATAATAATTGTGATCCAAATGCACAATGTTTATTCAACGATATAACCATGAAACATGAATGTCAATGTAAGTTAGGATTCTATGGTGATGGTATTCGTTGTATGGTGGATGAAAATGTTGATTGTAGTGTGATCAATGATTGTGATCGTAATGCCACTTGTGTTATTGATCCACTAACATTAAGATATTATTGTAAATGTAATGCTGGATTTATTGGCGATGGAAAACAATGTAAGAAACATATCTCATGTAATCAATTGAATACTTGTGACGTGAAAGCTGAATGTATATTCGATACGGTGGAACAATCATATCGTTGCCATTGTTTAGCCGGTTTTGTTGGTGATGGTTATTCATGTCGTCCACTTCGTTCATGTCGTGATGATCGTTTTATTTGTGATCGAAATGCTGAATGTCTTTATAATGATCATAGCAGAGATTTTAGTTGCCATTGTCATTATGGTTTTATTGGTGATGGTTATCAATGTGCACCCGTGCCGAATATCGAAGGTGATTATATCCTGTTTGCGCAAGGAATGAGCGTATTACGTATGCCACTTGAATCAAATGAACAAACACGTGGATCACCATTGTATATACGTTCAGATCAAACAATTGTTGCCATAGATATTGATTGTCTAACTGGTTTCATTTATTGGAGTGATCTGGTTAAAGGAAATCTTTATAAAGCAACTAATAATGGATCATCAGCTGAAATTATCCTCGAAGGTTATACAACTGCACCAGAAGGTATAGCCATCGATTGGGTTAGTCGTAATATCTATTGGACGGATTCATTTAAAAGATCGATTGAAGTTGCCAATCTTGAAGGTACATTACAGAAAACATTAATCGATACAGATCTTCATAATCCTCGTGGTATTGTTGCACATCCTGGAACGGCTAAACTTTATTGGACTGATTGGAATCGTGAAACACCTAAAATTGAATATTCCGATCTGGATGGTAAACATCGTAATCTTTTGATCAATACAGAATTGAAATTACCAAATAATTTAGCCATCGATTATGATCGTGATGAATTATGTTGGACAGATGCTGGTCTTGAACGTATTGAATGTATCCATTTGATGAGTTTAATTCGTCGTGTCGTATATGCACAGGCAAGCTATCCATTTGATTTAACTGTTTCACATCAGAATATCTATTGGACTGATTGGAAAACGAAAACAATTCATGAAATTAATCGAAATGGTGGCGTAGCACGAACATTAGATATACCATTAGGTGGTTATGGTTCATTGTATGGATTGGTTGTCGTTCCACAACATTGTCCACGTATATCGAATGCATGTGCCGTTCGTAATGGTGGTTGTAAACATCTTTGTTTACCCAATGATCATGGACGATCATGTGTTTGTCCGGATAATGCCTATCATGAGGATGATATTTGTAATGAAATTTAATTTTCCAACACAACATCAATCAATCAATCAATCAATACTTTCACATCATCAAACATTTTATTCGAAATTTTCAATCATATAAACAAACAAAATTCAACAAAACATTCGAACAAAATGAAAAGAATATTTTTTTTTTTACAATCATACATTGATTTTTTAATGACCAATAAATTTTTAATTTTTTTAAAAAGTTTATGTAAATGCAAATTCTGTGCAACTTTTTCTTTGATTTAATCAATCATTTGCCCACCTTACCAAGTGATGAATCCGTTTTTGGATTTGCCGTAACCGATTGAACCTGTACGATTGCATTGTTAATTTCGGTTTGTAATTCACGTACATCTTTGATGTAAAGCAAACGGATGACATTAGCACAACGATTAATGATCGAATCATATTCTGATTTTCTGGCAAATTTTCTATTTAAAATATTTTCATCAACTGTAGCCACCATTTTTTGTTTCTTATTACTATTATTGGTTTGTTCATTTTGGTTATTTTGATTTCTTGATGATTTTCGTAATTTACATAATAATATAGCGATAGCACGTAATGTAACCAATGGTTCTTCATCATAGAATGGTACATTCAATAACTGTGATAATGATCGTAATTCTTCAATAAATTCTAGTGAACTAATGTCCACGTTACCGAAATCAACACTACCAGAACCCTGAAGATCCAGATTAATCAGATCGGAAACATCTTCAGCCGACATTTGCATCTGTGTACGAATATCTTCCATTTCGTAACGTAATGCAAGATTTAGTAGGAAATCTAAAGCAATTTTTCGATCATCACGTGGTCCTTGATAATTGATTTCACTTAAATATTTATTATATGATTCATTCCAATTTTTTGAACCGGCTAACAAACAACTACGATCATTCGGTGGATAGAAACGAATCTTCATACTTTCAATCCAATATACAATGTTTTGGAATTCAGATTCATCTGAAAGAAAACAGAAAAAAAACAAACGGATTAAACAAAAAAAGGAAATGATTAAGAAGGCTTACCATCCACATTGACCGATGGTCTTTCATATTGTAATGACAACAATTTTCGTTCAAACATTATTTTCGTTTAGTGATGATAATATCTGATGATAATAAACCAAAAAATATATTATTCGAGATCCGAACAATGTGCATACAACACAACAATGTTGGAGTAGTAGTCGAAAATGGTGCCATCTAATGAATAAATGAATTAAATTGTTTTTAATTTACAACAATAGATGGCACGAGATTTAATTTATCCAATTTTCTTTTTGTTCGACATTCAATCATCACCATCAAAAGGATGATTTTTTTTTTGTAAACAATGAAGAATAGCAAAAAAGAAAAAATTATGAAACATCAGCAAAAAAAAAATTTGGGATCAGTGAATTTATTCAACACTATATTTATGGTGTGTGTGTGTGGTTAAAGAAATGCCGAAAGAGATTATTGACATCCGACAAAAATAACAACAACAACAACAACAACGACGACGATTCACCATTGAGAATACTGAGTTATGGGTATGTTAATGAGATTTATCATTATTGTTGTTCCAGAAAAAAAGTCGCCATTATTGCTATCCAGAAAAAAACCAATCCATTTCTTTTGAATCTGATCTGATACAAAACAATCCGATTTGATCAATGCATTTATTCTTTTTTGTTTTGTTTTGTTTCATTCATTTATTTGAATTCTATTATTATTATTATTGATGTTGGGCTCAAATTGAATCTGAAAATCCGGGAATTCTTTTGTCGGTATATTTGATTCTTGGGGATTTTTTCGATTTTTCTATATAAGTAAGAAAAATATGACGTTGAAAAAGGAATTCTCTTTTGTTCTTGCCATTTTTATTTGTGATTCGAGAATTTTCCATTTTTTTTGCCATTTATAAATGAATTTGAAACATTTGTTCAAGGCGCTTGTCTATATATTTTCGGTTTGTAGCAATCAAAAGTGAACTAATAAACTAGTGAGATAATTTCATTTCAGATTTCAACAAACAATCCAAAGACTGAAATGAACTTGTTCCGGTTGTTTTGAATTCTTGTTTTCTTCAACTTGCGAGGTGTTCATTACTGTGTGTGTGTGTAGGCTGGTATGAAAATCGGTAATCATTTTGTTGTCTACTGGAAATTTCCGGCCAAAAACCCATCATCATTGGTTACTGTGTTGCTAATGTTTTGTTCAAATTCACCAGAGTAGGCGAAACAACAACAAAAAAAAACATTGCCTTATCTTATGATGTCAGAGTTCATCATCATAACATTTACAATACCCGGCTTGTGTCTATTGTTTGGTCGATATGATGATGAATCCACATGATCATGAATGAAATCAATCATATTGATTCAATTTGATTACAACAACAACAAACAACAACAACAACAATTTTTTATTTATCAACAAAAACGTTCCACCACCAACATTCACAAATATCACAAAAGATTCAACGATCCATATATGTGTGTGTGTGTGATTAACCCCATTATCATTATATTGTCACCATTATTATAGCCATATGTCATATGTGTGTATGTGGGGGTGGTAGTTTGTTTGTGTGTGTGTGTGTCTCTTTGTAAATATATATTAATTATGGATGATAATGTTGATGATCAATAATAATTTTTTTTTTCATTCTTTTTACACATTTTTATTCACTTTTAGATTCTTTATTCGTTATGTTTATTTATTTTTATTTGTTGTTTTCTTTTTCATCATCACTATGGTTGTGATGAAGGGGGGGATGAAAGCTTTTTTTTGTTTGCAAAAAATAGATTCCATTATCCTTAATGATGATGATGATGATGATAGGATGGCCATATATAGAATTATTATTATTAAAAATGTGGGTGGTGGGTGTTGGTGGATGAACTTGATGAATAACAGGACGGTTCGGGGAATGGTTGATGTCATCATCATCATCATCATCATCATTGTTCCAAACACCAAACAACAAACGATTGATGATGAAGAATTTTTCTTCTTTTTTTTTGGTTCAATTTTATTTCAATGAAAAAAATTTGTTGTTTTTTTTCCCATTATTATTGGCAACGAAAATATCTGAATATGAAATGTGTGGTGTGTAATAAAAAAAAATGGCGATAAATGTTTTCAATGAATTTTTATTCCCGATTCTTTTACGAAATAAAAAAAAATAAATAATTTTGTTTTGGAAATGTTTTCAAATGAAAAAGTTTTTCATTTTTTTTGTTTTGTTTTTGTTTTACAATTCTCATTTTGATCCTAAAAAATCTAAAATGATGATAATGACAACACAGAATCGCTGAATTCAGCGTTGTCATCAACAGTCACAATCATCATCATCATCATCAGAGAAATGAGATACAAAAAAAAAATTTCATTTGTTTCCTATTTCGATTGTTCCTTCACATACCACGACGATTGGTATATATTCCATGATCATCAACATCATTTTATCTTTAATTGACTTTTTTTTAAGTCATTAATTCTTATTGTTCAAGTTTTTTTTATCGTCGTTGTTGTTGTTGTTGTCGATTTTTTGGTTATGATTCAAAAAAAAACTTTTTCTTTTAATAGTTTTGATGATGATGATTGTCATTTTGTTGTCATTTTTCTTCTGGTTTTTTGTTGTTGTTGTTGCTTTTATGGATTATCGTTTTGCTTTTTGCCTGTTATTGTTGGTGGGTTAGTGTTTGAAACATTTGTTCAGTTGTTTGTTTCCCATTTAAAAATGATCCATTATATATACTGGTCGTCATCAATATGTTCTCGGTATTCAACCATCCATTTTGAAAAATGGAACCAAAAAAAAAATTAAATTCGTTCCGGTCATTTTGTTTTGTTGCTGTTTTCTAATTTCGAAACGAGAATCACGTGCGTGTGTGTGTATGACCATCAAATTCTTGACAACGGCAAAATTAAGCACTTAGTTTGGATTCATATTGAAATAAGAAAACCGCTAAAATTAATGACACCATCTTGAAATTTAATTATTTTGTTTTCTGCTTATTTTTTTTTAATGAAATTTAGATTTTCTTTTCTTTTTTTTTCATTGCACAAAAATTCAATCTAAAAATGATTATGTCATCATAATGATTTAGTTCACCATCATTTCATTCTGTTAATGATGATGATGATGATTCATTTGGCTTCTGGATTTCCATATAACCGAACCAGTTAAAATGTAGACAAAGTGTTTCCGGCTTTCGGACACGGTTCCGGTTCTTTTCATTGGATTGTTATTTTGCTGTTTATTGTTCAAATGTCCGACATTTTTTTTTTTTTATTCACATATAAAATGTTATTACATAATTCAGAGGAAAGAGAAAGAAAGAAAAAAAACTAGATTCAATGTGTAAAAACAACTGGCCAATAAAATTGCTTGGTAGTGTGCGTAGTGTTTAGTACGTACATTTTAAATGATGACGATGACATGTATATGAGAGCAAAAACTAACGAACGAACGAACGAACGAATTAGAATGAATGAGAATTTTGAATTTCCAAAGAATTTTCAAAATCTCATTTTCACCATTCATTTTTAATGGATCTCACATTTTATATTATGAATATATAAAAAAAGTATTCACTTCAACAACAACAACAACAACACCAAAGATTCAAAATCGATCAATCGATTGATCCATGGATTGATTTTCAATACAAACAGTGGTTTCAATTTTCGTTGTCGTTGTTGTTGTTGTTGTTGGCGGTGGTGGTGGTGGTGTTGGTGGTGTTTTCAAATACGTCACATTGAATAAAGGCAATTTTCACACCAAAAAAAAAAAAAAAAAAAATTCTTTGGTTTTGAATATTTTACGACCACGTTTTATGTTTATGTCTGTGTGTGTGATGGGCATGAATTTAAAATTAGAATTTTTTTCCATTCTTACCAAACAAAATAGAAAAAAAAACGTACGCTTAATAAATAGTTTTATATTTTCATCTTCAATTCCATCCATTCTTTTTATCTTTATAATGGTAGTAGTAGTAGTAGTAGATTGATCCATTAATTTTTTTTCAATTTCAACAATTTGCTATGAATTTATAATTTTTCCTGTTTTTTTTCCAGATTTTTTTCGCTGTGAATTTCTTCATTTTTGCCAGATAGACGGCGGTTATCGAGTATTACACACACACACACACACACACAAACAAATATATAAATCCCGACAAACAGACAGACAGACAAACAAAAAAACAAACAGAAAAAAAAGACTAAACAGTCTCAAGTCCAGAAGAAAAACAGAATCTTTTCAATAGTCCAAAGCTTTAGATTCTGATGATGATGATGATGATGATGATGACTATGTTGTGGAAAAAAAGAAGAAAAAAAAATCAACGGATCATTTTTTTTTGTCCATTTCCATCCTATTCATAATATTGATGATGATCTTAGAATTTATTCGTTTGTTCCAATTTTTCCACTATAATAAGAAATGAAACAAAAAAAAAATATTCTCAATGATGATGATATGAATAGGGTCAACGGAAAGAAAGAAAAAAAAATATTCTATAACCATAATAATAATGCCAAATCAAATATTTGTCCATAGGCTGCTGTTATACATACACTTTATTATCGTTCAAAGCATCACCATATTAATTTCATTTATTTTGCTTTGCTTTTTTTTGTCATTTTTTTGTTGTTGTTGTTGTTGTTGTTGATTCCATCATCATCATCATCATCATCATCACAGTGTTATTATCATTTGTTCATTCATTGCATTTTTTTTCATAATTCATTTTCTTTTCTTTTTTTCTCTCGTTCACACTTACATATTTTTTTTTCATCAATGAATAAATGATGAAAATAGAAATGAATTCTAAATATATGAAAAGCCATATAAGAATATTCTGCTTTCACCTTTATTATTAACGCATATATTTGTTATCATTATGAATAAAATTCTGATGAATGTGAATGAATGTGGGATAAATATATTTATATATGTGTCAAATCTACATAATTCAAGTATTTTTTGTTTTGTTTGGCTGTTGTTTTTGCATTCACAATTCGATTCAATTCAAAATTTGATTCCACATTCTATTCTATGGATAGTACTCATCACATACAATAAATAGAATTTAGAATTAAAAAAAAACAACAAAGAAACAAGAAAGAAAAAAACATAAACAACAAAAGCAACACTGAAATGAAGATGCAATGTGATATCAAGATGAAAGATATTATGCAACATGGACAATGTTTGTATGAGTGTAATAGATTCAAATATATTCATCACACACACACACACACACACACACACCGAACGACCGACTGATGAAAATGTAACAAATTTTTTTTTTGTAAGAATCTTTTTAACAACAAGAAAACAAAAAAGAAAAAAAGCTCTAAACTCTAAGGTGGCTAACTGGTTGGCTGGTTTTTTTTTTATTTTTTCATAGAATCATGTATTCCAATTCCGTTGGAATGTTTTTTTTCCTCTCATTCTCATCATCATTCAATGAACGTCATCATTGGTTTTAAAAAAAAACTGCAACTGCCACTATGATACAGAATAAGAAGATAAACCTTGAATCTAAAGGTGTACGTTTTTTTGTGTGTATGTGTGTGTGTTTGTTTGTTTTGCATGTAATTTTATTATTATGTAACAAACAATTCCATGTCTATGATGATGATGATGATGATGATGATGATTCCATTTCCATTTCATTTTATATTCAAATGATGATGGAAAAATAGAAACAAAACATTTACATTTTTAATGAAAATTTTCAACTATGTGTTGTTGTTGTTGTTGTTGTTGTTGTCGGTGTATGATGTGATATGAGATATATTTTGTAGTCGTAGTTTTTTGTTGTTGTTGTTGTTTTAAAAAGTTGAAAAAAAATTTGTTGAATTTTTTTTATGGAATTTAGAAATTTAAAAATTCTTTTTTTTTTTTGTTATTCTTCTTGATCTCCCGTTGGGTTTGTGTTGGATTTGGTTTTAAAGTTTTTATTTTTTTTTTTTATTCGTTGTTTGCATTTCGAAATAAATTCAAATTAATTCTGAACAGAATTTTTTTTTCTTTTCGTGTTTTTCGTTCCAATTTTACTGGTTTTTTTTCCAAGTCATAGAATGGTCGTATAGTAATCGTATAGGAGTCACCGTTTATTTATAATTCGGTATTAAATTTCAAGGGAAATTTAATTTTTTTTTTCATTTTATTTAAAAATACTTTTCGGCAAAACGGCCAAAAAAAATGGTTAATTTAAATTTTTATTTATCTACTTTTTTGCCCTGTATTTGGGCCTCTGGTTGTGGTCAATTGGTTGTGTGGTCAAAAAAAAAAAAAATAAAATAAAAAAAAATTCCACTTGTATTTTGAAAACTCAAACTGTTGTTGTTGTACAAATGTTTGTTTAATGCAATTCAAATGAACGTTTGGTTCATGTTTGGAACCATTTCGGACATTTGTCTTCATTGTTTATTATCATCGTCATCGTGAAATAAGAAAAAAAATATATTTGTGCCAAAAAAAATCGACCCGGACGCGTATACGAATCCGGCCGGTCAAATATATAAATCTTTATTTTTGTTGTTGTTGTTGTTGAATTTTGTTTGTTGAAAAGTGAAAGAGAAGAAAAAAAAATCGATTTTTCGAGGATAAAAACAAACTTTGATGATCCCTGATCCATGATCATATTGACGTTTTAATGTTGTGTGTGTGTGTGTGACAAAGTCAAGTCAAGTCAAGTCATCGTTCGATCCGGTAACGCCTACCACCAAACACTAGATTGATTCTGGTGTCCGGATATTTTCAACAGAAATGAAAATTCTATTTCTTGAATTTTTATATCAATGATGACAGACTAGTGAAAAGATTGAAAGTCGTTTTTAATTTTTTTTTTCTCTCTCTCTCTCTCTCTTTCTCGTTTGGTTTTAGAATTGAAAATTTTTCATTACATTTCAATTCTTTATATGCTTCAATTCACAACCACACCAACACCACCACCACCACCACCACTATAACTACTACTACTAATACTGATGTCGCTGCTACTATCATCACATTTTGTGATGTGTGATATTAAATTGAATTGTTCGCCGAAAGTAAAAAAAAAAACGAAAGAATCTTCGATTTTTTTTTCTTCCTGATTCTTGTCATCATCATCATCATCATCTTACTGTCATCATATTTTTTTTTCTTCCCTTTGGTTCAAATACCCGGTTGACATTTTTTTTTTTTTTTTGACAATTTTCTTTTTTTTTTATTTGGCATTCGTTTCATTCATTTTACCCAACAAGCCCAACAATTTTCGGATATCATTTCATATCGTGTGTGTCTGTGTGGCACTGTGATTGGCATCAATTTGACACCCAAAAATATTCGATTATTCTAGTGTGTAAGATAGAGAGAGATGGATATGAAAAAGAAAAAAAAACTAAAGAAAGAAGGCGGAAAAAAAATTCACAAATGTGATGATAAAATTATAAACAACGAAAAATGAATGAATCAATAATATCCATTTTAGACACACACACACACACACCTCCTTGTCCGATGTGTTGTGATGTATAAATAATAAATATTATCGACGGGTTTGTCAAAGTGAATTATAGACATGTGTGACATTTTTTTTCTGATTTCCTGTGTGTGTGTGTGTGTTTGATTGAACTTTTCTTTTTCACCATCATCAATTCAAGTAAGAAGTTTGTCAATGTTTGTAGATGATGATGACAACATTATCATGTTGATCATCATAATGTTGATGATGATGATGATGATAGTGGTAAATAATATACATTTCATTCATCCGGTTGTAAAAAAAAACAAAAAAATTGAATTTAATTACAAGTCGGAATCGATTTTATTTTTTTTTTTTACCACAATGAAAAATACCTTAAAAATTGAATTCAAAAGGTCAAAAAATTTTTTTTTTTTAATATTGAATTTTTCAATTTTCTTTTTTTTGCCCAATTCTTACACTTGCACACAATGGAATCGAGTTTTTTTTCAAGAATCAAGAATTAAACACACACAGACGCACAGATGAATGAATGAATAATGTTCTATAGAGTTACAGTGATGGAATCTTTTTGATTATCTGAAATTTTCTTTTGCTGCTGCTGATGCTGCTGCTGTTGTTGTTGTTTTTGGTTCGATGAATTTCATTTCATTTCAGTTGATTTGTTTCATCATCAAAATATTTATCATTTTTTTTTGGCATTTTATTGAAAACTTTTTTTGTTGTCTTTAGTTTCAGAACTTTTAGCTGAAAAAGCGGAAAAAACGACAACATTGATTACATCATCACCACAAAATGAAGTTTTTGTTTGAATTTTTTTTTTTAATATAATTTAGAAGAAAAAAAAAGGAAAATTCGATTGATGTCATGCACAACATCATCACTCGGTGGTGGCAGTAGTTTGATCTTTTTTTTTCTCTCTCTCTCTCTCTCTCTATCTCTGATCGTATCGCTTTTGTTTACCCGTTTTTTTTTTGTCTTTTGTATTTGTATAGTGAAAAATAAAATGTGCGACATTTAAAGACATTGTTTTCGTCATTTTTGAATGATGAATTTTTCATACAAGAAAAAAAAATAAAAATAATAATTAAATTAACCAGGCAAAGTTTGTCTTTCTTTATTTTATGACTAAAAAAAAAAATTTGATTGACTTATCCAGGATCACAACAATTTCGTATAGCAGAACATATAAAACATTGTCAAATTACCTTTATTATATTGCCATCAGAATGTCCATCGTTTTAATTTTTCATGATGATAATGCCCGAAGGACAACAGAATCTATCCAGTAAAGTGATTGTTGTTTTTTTTGTTCGATTGAAAATTTTGAAATTTTTTCTAGACGAAAAAAAAGAAAATAAAATCCGGTCCCTTGCAATACATTCATAAAACTCGATTTTTTTTTTTAGTTTCCAAAAATGAAACTAAATCTAGATAAATTTGTTGTTAGTCGCTGTTGTTTATTATATATCTCATTCATTCATTCATTCATGATATGATATGATATGATTCGATTGGTTTGTCATTTGAAAAACGAAATACAAAATCCCAGCAATTCAAACTTGGACACTTGACCATTATTATTATTGGTCAGGCATAAAGTTTTACATAGTGGCGTTGGTGGTGGTGAATGAAAAATTGCAAAAAAAAAAATTTTTTTTTTTGAATTTTTCCTTTTCGTTTTCTTTTTCATTCATTCATTTCTTTGTCGGAAACAAATCAAGATTTTTTTTTTTCTTATTTATTCAAAACATTTTGACATTTACCATTGATTATGAATTGTGTGTGTGTGTGTGTATGTTTGCAATTCCGATTCGATTTGCGACAAATCATTGTATCAAACGAAACCGAACGAAAAAGAAACATTGAACAAAAAATCTGACATTCACTGAAATAAATAAATCTCGAAGAAATTTGAATTTTGGTAACCAAATGAAAAAATAAAAATAAAAAAAAGGAACAAAATATCGAATATTATTGATCGCTTATAACTCAGTTTTTTTTTGTTGGATTCGGCAATTCAAAAAATTTTTTTTTTTGATTTTAGATAGCGCTGATAGGACCACTATTATGGACAATTTTTTTCGGCTTTTTTTTTCATTCTCTGTTTTTGTTTTTTATTCTATGCCGGATATTGTTTGTTTGTATAATGATGATTCGTGTATTTGATATGTGTTTTGTTATTGGTGTGTGTGTGTGTGTGTTGTGTTGAGAGAATCAAATTTTTTGTTTGTTTGACAAAAAAAAAATAAAAAAAATTCAAATTGAAAATTTGAAATATTTCTCTGTATATATGCAACTTTTGATTCTTCTGATGTCAATGTCATTTTGTTGTTGTTGTTGTTGTTGTTGTCATAATAATTCTCCCATTGCTTTCTGCTTCTGATGATGTGACATTTTAATTTTTTTTCTTTTCATTCTTTCCTGACATATGTGGAAATGAAAAAAAATTTTTTTTTGTTTCCACCGTTAATCTGATTGTAGTTTGTTGAATCTGATTATGAATTAGAAACAAAAATTAATTATTTCAATTTCAAATAATGATTGTTGTTGAATTCTATGGAAATTGGTAACTTGACTGTTTTTTTGATCGTTTTGTAATGGTTATTGGCAAGTATCGATCATCGATACAATCGATTTATCCATGGTAACGGCTGGTTGTTTGTTTGTTTGTTCGTTTTTTTTTTGGATCATAATGTGAATTTGATCAAGCCACCCGGTTCTTGATTTTCATCATCATTATTTTTATGATTATGATTCAGGATTTATGTTTCAAGTTTTTTTTTTGTTTTTTTGTTTTCTCTCGTTAAGCATTCTTGTTTTTTATGTTTTTATTTTTGTTGTTGTTGTTGTTGTTGATGTTCTATAGAACTTCAAAATCCAGATCCAAAATTTCCAAATCTTCTTGAATAACAAAAAAAAATCACGAAATAAAAATCGATTCATCCATCCTGTTTTCACTGGCTGCATTAGTCTTGGATTTGTCAATTTTTTTTTGTTTTGTTTTGATTGATGCAAAACAAAACAAAAAAAAAATAACAATCAACCAATGAAATAACACAAACGAAAAAGTACAAAAAAAAATTTTTTTCCATTGAAACAATGTGAATAATAATATAGCGATGATAATGAGGTTTATTATTTCCAAAAAAAAATTCTGTAACAATTGAACAACCACCTTGTACGAAAAATGATTATCGATAATCAAAAACATCATCATGATTTACATCAAAATCAAGAATATTTCCATCATTAGAACCAATAATAATGATGACAAAATATGAATAATCATTACAAATGATTATGGTACACTATTGTTCAACACACATTATTTTAATTGTGCTTAATTTTGTTGCTATTGGCTGCCTTAAACGAACGGTGATTATGATTATGATGATGATGATCAAAAATGATGAATTTCTATATTCGTTAAGAGAATAAACCGCAAGCAAAATAAAAAGTTTTGCATTTTGCCCTCTTTCATTGCCATTCATTTTTTTTTTTTTTTTTTTTGTTCAAGAGTTGATTAACAGTGTGTGTTATTTTTATCAATCTCATTGTGGGTGTTCAAACGTTTTTCTTTTTTTAAATATATTCGTTACTTAGACCTTGAGAAATTGGAAACATTACCAAGAATAAGAAAAAAAAACTTTGATCAAAAACAGAATTTGAATGTGAATTTTCTCGTTTTGTTTTGCCATATACATGTCAGATTCTCTTTCATTCAATAAAGAAATGTTTTTCAATGAATCATTCTGTGTGTGTGTATGTGTGTGAAGGGTGCTATAGATCATTTGGTTTTTCAAAACTTTTATTATTATGAATATTTACATTTACTCGGTATTTGGTTGGATTACTTTTTGTTTCATGTAGAACGTTTCTTTGTTTCTTTTTATTTTTTTTTAATTTGTAGCCTAAAGCTATCATTAGTCTTAGGAATCATATCATATGGTTCATCATTCCAATTCAATTCATTTTGGATAGCATAACATAGCGTTTTTCTTTACAAAATGTAATTTATATATATACATGATACATAGTACTTTGTATCCGAAATTTTTCTGCAATATAAAAATTATATTCGATCATTCTATGGTTCAACGTTTTCAAAAATAGACTTTTTGGCCAATTGAATTGTGGCCAGCATTTTGTATTTGAATGAATGAATGAATGAAATTACCAAAGATGATCATGGGAATTTTATTTTCTTTTGTTTTAAAATTTGAATTTTTTTCCGTTTCATTTTTTTTTTTCGTTTTTTTCTTTTTGGTTCTGTATTGGCAAACTCAATTTTGCCTGTCAATGAAATTCAACGTGATAATACAATATTCATCAATCAGATGAATGAACAAAATCCATAACTTGTGTCAATACAAATAGTGTGTGCTTGTATGTTATCGAATTTGATAACTTTGGAATCTTTTTTGATTTTTTTTTTTGGAACTTGTTCAAATATGGATTTTTTTTTTCTTTTTTTTAGTTGCTTCAGGGACCTAGATTTTGTTTGACAATTTTTTTTATGGTTGGCAAGCAAGCAAGCAAGTCATTACTATATTTTATTAATTGATTTTTATTCGTCGTTATCATCGTGTGGATGGCCGAACAAACAAAATAAAACCCGATACCCTATAGAATCGTGAAAAAAAATCATTAATAAATTTCACCTACATTTTTTTTGGACCCTGGTAGGTTCGGGTTTTTTTTATTGGGCGTAGTAGTAGTTGTTGTTGTTATTTGCCAAGAAGTTGAAACTTTATGGTTATTTTTTTTCTTCTAAAAATCCCAACTAGTTTGTGTGTGTGTGTGCATCGAAATCTTTTGTCTCGCCATCCAAATGATTGATTATTGTGTGTTTGGGTGTTGCACAAGAGAAAAAAAACTTGGATTCTTGGCTAGATATCAAAAAAAAAAAAAAAATATCCGAAAGTAGCACTTTCTCTCTGGATAATAATTCTGTAACCACTACTATTTAGATGATTTTCAATTACATTTCACAATCATTATCATACTGATGTGTGTGTGTGTTTTAATTATGTTTTCAAAATATAATAATAATAATAAGTGTGATATGATTGAAGAAAAGTTTCTCTTTTTTTTCTGATATGAAAATTAAGAAATTCTCATGGGTAAAAAAATGATGAGATTCTTCATATCAACATCTGTGTGTATAAAGAATTGAATGTGGAATTTTTGTTTTTTTTTTGAATGTTTGTTTGTATTGGCGAAATCAAACTAAAGTTGTATTCCCAACGTTCATTGGCGCGGCTGTGATTGTAGAATTTATTCCATGTTTTTGACCTTTAACTTTCTTACCACATTCGAAATGTGTATTGTGACAATAAAGCTTTGTGACAATTTTTACAGTCTGTATGTTTGTTTTTTTTTACTATAGTTCTTCATATGATTCCGGTCATGGTAAATAGTAATCATATTCGATTCGAATGACCAGTTTTCCGACCCCAAGCAATGATAAATGGCCGGTAATTTGTTTTATTTTTTGTTTTTGTTTTTTTTTGTTATTCTCGGAAACTTATAATATTTTTTTATTCTGATCCTCATCATCCACACCATTGTTGTAAGCGATAAACGTCATTTTTTTCCCATTTCCAACGTCCATTCATTACAGTGTGTGTACACTGTAATAGTCCCGCGTAATTCATTCACAATAACACTGTGTGTGTGTGTGTGTATAACACAATAAAAGCAAAACGATTTTCATTTCGATTTGTGCCAATTATTTATTTATTATTATTATTATGAAGATGAAAAACAAATCGATAATCAAATTTTTACTACATAAATTTTGTCGAAATAGAAAAAAAAAGAAATTCTCGACTATTTCTACACACACACACATTTTATTCATTTGTTTCCCTTGTTGTTTTGTGTTTCTGTGATTTTCACTTTTACGAAATAATAAAATTTTTTATTTTATTTTATTGCAATCATTAGTTTGAATGTAAAAGCAAAACAAAAGGGATATGGAAAAGGAATGAATATCCGGTGTCTGTTTTTTTTTGTTTTTTGTTAACGAAATTCCAGCAAAAATGGACCAGTCAATCTTTGATTATTTACAGATTTTTAATGATGGTTCATCATCAACTGTTTTTAATCTTTAATTTTTCATCAAAATATAATCCAAATTCCAAATGATTCTGATGGCAATCTGACAGCATTGAATTTGGAGGAATTGTAAAATGAATTTTTTCATTCAACAAAATAAATTCTAGAATTTTAAATGACAATGATGAAGGGCAATGAGGAATTTCTATTTATAAATTTGAATTTTTTTTCCCAATTTTCCCTTTATTTTTTTTCACAAGCTTTAATTCACAATCCTGCTATTCACAATTCATGAATGAATGAATGAATGTTTTTTTTATCGCATTCGTGTTTTTTTTTCATTTTTTATTGATGAATATTATAGAAATATAAATCTTATCTCTGTGCAAAAAAAAAATGCTAAATTCATTGCTTTCATGCATGAACATCAAATGAGCATCAACATTATGCACTGTGGAAAAACGAAATAGACATGATAACATAGTCGATATAGCCAAAATCTTGTAGCCAATTTGAAATTTTTTTTTTTTTTTTTTTTTTTGGTCAATTGACTATTTCCACCTTTTTTCGTTTTTGAAATTCAATATTTTATCATCATCATCATCGTCATCATCATAATCTTGTAAAAATGATAATTTTGTTTTTGGCCATTTTTAATGATCAAATGTTTCAAATTTCTCTCTTGTGAACGGAAAACTCTTATTCATTATTCTATTCGGGTTTTTTTCTGACATTTTTTTTCTTTCTCCTTTCCACGGTTGACAAGTTAGATGAAAAAAACCAAAAAAAAAGAAAAAACTTTTTATAATAACCGCACACACACATACACACAATCAACTATCCAGGAAAAATGACAATAAAATTCGATTACAACTATCGAACTAAACGAAATTCTGAGTTTTTTTTTCTCTGGCATGCACAAAGAAAAGCTAAAAAAAGAGTGTGAGGAAAAAAAAGTTTCATAACAACAACAACAACAACAACAACAACAAACAGAAGCCGTCAAAGTTTCAAAGGAAACTTAAACCAACCAACCAACCGACCAACCAATACCAACATACATACACACACGTACACCCACTCACTGAACATTATAGATTGTGATTTATTCAAACAAACATTTTTGATCAACGAAATTTTTTTTTTTTTTTTTTGAAATGAGAGTCGTTCAAATTTTGTCAACAGACCAACCAATCGGCTAAAGCCAAACTAAAGTCCGATCGAATTGCACCTTATTATAAAATGAAGAAGTAGAAGGAGAAAAAGAATCTGCATTCAAGATGAAGAATAATGTAATATATTCTTACCGCATATACATACGCACATCATCATTATCATGCAATATCATCATAGAATTTTTCCATCATTTTTTTGTGCTTATTGGACAAGTTCATTTTGTTGTTTGCCACCACTATAGTTTTGAATATTATTTTCCAAACGAAACGAAATATATAAATCCATGATGATGATGATGATGATGCATCATTTTTATATAATTCGTTTTTTTTCTCTCCCGACTTTCTATACACTTTATATGTTTATCGGACATAATAATAAGTGGACAACATGAAAAAAAAATTGACAAAATTCGACTGGACAAGCCAAAAGTTTTTTTTTCGTTTTGTTTCCATTTTTTTTTTTTTTTTTTTTTGTTATTCTCGTAGAATCGCCTGGATTTAGAGAGATTGGTATTTTTTTTGGCCATTTCATATTCTACACATATTCATATTGGATGAATTTTCATTTTCATAATCATTATTCCATTAAATGATCATCATTTTGTTGCATTATAAAAAAAAAGTTTTTTTTTTAAAAAGACAAAAAAAAATTGAAATGAAATGAAATGTGAATAGCCAGCCATAACGATTGAACGATGGCGATAATCCGTCCATTGCATCATCATGATGATGATGATGAATGTACGCATCAATTTTTTTTTCATTTTGTAGCAAAGAAACAAAAAAAAGCTGTGAAAATTATAGAAACAAAAAAAAAACAAAATTTGTTTCAATCGTTCAACCACTGGCCACTACCGCCAAACATCTTATGGTGAATAAATGACGAAAAAAAAGTGGAAACAAAAAAAAACGTGACGATCATAATAAGCAAATAAATAATTTATCATCCAAAAGATAAACATCGATGAGAAATGAGGGTAGAATGAGAAAAAAAAACAGGACCAAACCAAGTTCCAAAGTGGTGGATGGAAACCAAAGAGAAAATGGACGAATGAAAAATCTTGAAGGAAAAAAAACAACGAAAAATAGCAAAAAAAAAACATTGAAAACAAACAAGAATAATAATGACAAGCGTCATGATCATCATCATCGTTGTTCCGATGAATGACTGATGAAAGTATCGATTGTTTTTCAATGTGTGTGTGTGTGTTTTGAAACTTTTTATTTTGTTTTGTTGTTTTTTGAAAAATTCTTGTTTTTTTATTGTTTTTTAATTGTTGTTGTTGTTGTTGTTGTTTTACCAGAATTTTTTTCTTCTGGTAACCAGAATTTGATTTTGCAAAAGAAGTTCCGGAAATAATATTCAACACATTTGGTGTAACAAAGATGAAAAAATTTTGGAAAAAGTTTTTCGATTCAATTTGATCCATGTGTTTTGAATTTTATTTGACTTTTTAAAAATTGATTGATTGAACTGGATTGAATTGGTAAAATTGGAAATCCTTTGTTGCCACCAATACATACCACTGTCACTGTGTGTAAGTTCGAATGTCAAAGTTTCCGGATTTTTTTTTTGTTCTGTTCGATGAACCATAAATTCCAATATATTGACAATCGAATTGAAATGACATGGATGAATGAAATGCAATACAATGGAAAAATCTGAAAAAATCAGAAAAAAAACAGAAACCGAAACAGAAAACAAGCGGAAAAAAATGTCATTTTCTTTTCAAATAATCACCAGAAACAACAACCGAAACAAAATTTGAATTTATGATCCGGTGAAAGCAAAAAAAAATAAAAACCGGTTTTCACCGACACAAAAAAAAGAAGAAGAGAAGAAACAAAAAAAAAATTCATCTCGATCATTAACCGATTATTGTTACCCCGTGTACTTAATAGAAATGAAAACCATCTAATGGTGTATGATGATGATGAAATCCCAAGCGAATTTACCCGAACAACCAAAAACCATCATATTGTGATTCTGGTTTTTTTTCCAAACCTAAAAATAAAATTTACCGTCGTCATTAAATGAACAAATTTTGTTTCATTCTTCATAATTGCTATTATACGTGCATGTTATTCTGGTGAAATTTTCCGGTTAAAAACCGAAATTATTCCTCACCTCCCCTCCCCCTCCCACAAAAAAAAACGACAGAGAATTATTCATATTTACATTATATCAATTGGCCATTTATTCTATCTGTCTGCCTGTCTGTGTAATGTAATGTAATGTAACAAATTAAAAATAATTAATTTAATCAAACGAAAACAAAGCAAAAAAAATTCTGAAATTCGACACATACAGAAAATAGGAAAATGTCATTTTAAATGTCAATCCAAGGACGGAATGCGTGTGTGTGAGTGTGTGTGTGTGGGAATCAGTACGGCATTCTTAATGATTTCTGATGTACCGAAAAAAAACAAGCAACAAAACGAGAAAAAATTTTTTTTTTATTAATTTTCATTCCTATTGTGTGTGTATAGAATAATATCAAATTCCAAACCGATTTGGTCATACATAGATTTCGAAATTCTCTGTAGAAATATGAGATCATCATCATTATCATTACAATTTAGTTTGTCCAACAAAAAAAAAGATACGATGCACCAAATAATCAAAGATTGAAATTTGACCATAAATGATGATGATTGTTTGTGTGTGTGTGTCTATGAAGAAACTTTTCCAAATTCCGATTCGTCGATTTAAATTTTAATGTTTCAATTCTTTTAAATCAAAAAAAAAAAAAAAATTCAATGATTGAAAGACGACAATAATTTATTATCTTTTGATTTCGAAAATTTTTTTTTCACTTTTCTTCATCACATTCTTTTTCAATCATCATCATCATTAATGTAAGAAATTTATCAAATTTCATAACTTCTTTCAGACAAAAATCGATCAAACGAATCATGAAGACAGTGAGGAAGAAAAAAAAATGTAAATGATTAAGATGTTTTCCCCCCCCATCCGAAAAGTTTCTTGTGATGATGAGAAAAAAAATCAATTCTGTTTAATTTCAATTCTGGCAATTTTTTTTTAAAAAATTCTACAAACTTGACAAAAATTTTCAAAAAGTTTGCAAGAATTTTCAAACCACCACTAAAATTGTGGACAAGATTAGATAAAGCAAAAAAAAAAACAACCTAAATCGATACCAATTCGGATCCAAAAAAATGGCTTCTATGGAAATGTCAAAATAGTCCAGAATTATTATTATGATGATGATTATTATTATGTCTTTTTTTCTGTTTTGGCAAAAAAAAATCGTTCCTAATTGATCCATTAAGGCCAATTCCAAAACCTGAATTTTCGATGATGATGATCATGATCATGATCATCCCCTCCTCTCCAAATGGATAAAGAATCCAGAATCACAATGTTGTTGTTGTTTAAGATTCTCCAGAATCAATGGCAAAAAAAAAATTTTTTTTTTTGCTTACCGTTTATATTTTTTGAGAGAGACAAATGTTTTATGTTTCTTAGAGATTTTCAGTCATCTTTAAAGATGGAAAATCCCCTCTGCATGATTGTGTCTCTGAGGAAAACTGTTTGTTGTTTGCTTGTTTGTTAGCCACCACCACCACCACTACCATCATCATCATCATTTTATAACCGGAATTCTAACTACGATACCGGATGGATGGATGGATGGATGGAACGGACGGCAAAGTATATCTTTTTCTCATCACCATTTTGCAGCAAAAAAAAGCATTTTCGGTTTTTTTTGTTTTCATTTGTTTGTTTGTTTTTTTTTTTGAAGAATAAAAAAAACGATGCTTTTAAAATTCCATTGAGAATTCATTATTATTGTGTGTGTGTGTTCAGTTTATTTTTTCCATGACTTTTCTAGATTCTAGATTCGTTTTCTTTAGCTGTCCAAAATGTCCAATTGTTTTCCATGTGTGTATGTGTGTGTGTGTGTGGAACTAATTAACGTCTAGTTTCTTATCCTAGATAAGAGAGGTGTGTGTGTGTGACAGGAAAGATTCTTGTATCTTTATTCATTTTTTTTTCGTTTATTATCCGTTTTCTGAATTTAAATTTGTTTTTTTTCTGTTTGAAAACATTTATCCATCCTGGATGTGTGATTATTATATGCGTTGATTGTTACCAACAACAACAACAACAACAACAAAAAAAATTGAATCGAATTGAATTAATGACGCACAAACAAACAAAATCTTGAATCATACGTTGTATATGGATAGAACTTCATGGCCATCGTTTTTCTTTTCGGCCATCCATTCATTCATTCATTTATTATTTTTGTTTCCCCATTTTGTTGGCTATTTGTATTTTTGGTGTTTGCTTGGTTTGATCACAGATTTAGTATTCCATACACGAATCGAATCGTATACGAGTTTCACATTAGATGAGGAACAAAAAAAAAATTTTTTTTTTTCATTGCTCGAAACCTTCATCATCTTCATCTTCATTTGTGTGTACAGATCCTAATGGATAAAATTTTTGTTCTACATTGCATACATCTCTTGTTTTCGCGTTGTTTGGGTAAAAATAAAAAACTGGTTGAATTAATTGATCAAAAATGGTTACAGAAACATGGTGTGTGAAACAGGGTCCTATATGGGGGAAAAAAATGGAAAATTTTTCTGGTTTTTCTCTCTCTCTCTCTCTCTCTCTCTCTCTCTCTCTCTCTCTCTCTCTCTCTCTCTCTCTCTCTCTCTCTCTCCCTCTCTCTCTCTCTCTCTCTCTCTCTCTCTCTCTCTCTCTCTCTCTCTCTCTCTCTCTCTCTCTCTCTCTCTCTCTCTCTCTCTCTCTCTCTCTCTCTCTCTCCCAATGACAATCACCATCATCATCACCACCACCATGATGATGAAGTTTATTTGTGACAATCATTCTGGTGGTTATTTTTGTTTTCTTGGTTGAATTTAATTTTCATTCGAAAAATAAATATGCAAAAAAATGGAAACAAAACAAATTTGCAATTCTGAATACGTGAATTCAAAATGTATTCCAATAGAATGGATAGATTCAATTATAAAATCTTTTTCTATTTCCTTTAGTAGCAGCAGTAGACATGTTTCATATTTCAAAACTTATAACAAAAAAAAAGCAGAATACAACAAAAAAAAACAATTCAATTTACATTTGCAAATTTATTCGTCACACAGCGCTAATTCTCTTTCTATACTTCATCTTAAATTGAATGGTATGGCATGGTAATGACAATTATCATAAATGAAGTTGTCATCACCATCAATTTGTCATTATTATTATCAAATGAAAAATGGGAAATTTCCCGGCAATTTTTTTCCAAAAGAAACTTTTTTTTGGACAACCAAGAAACAGGCTATTTTATTTTTTGGATAGAAGCCAACACACACACACACACACACACACACACACACACACACACACACACACACACATTCACTGACCAAATAAGATTGTATACCCTCAAGATATTATGTCAGTCATGGTTGATCAATGGAAATAAAAATGAATTGAACAGAAATTATTGGATTTCATTTTCTTATTGTGATCTTATGAAATTTCTGGCCTGCCTTTTTATTTTCATTCGCTTTCACTTTCACTTTCACTTTGTCCAAAGAAAATGGTTCAATTTTTATTCTGTGGGTCCCATTTTCATTCAAAATTCTAGAATCCAACAACAACAACAACATTGACAACAACAACAGCAACATTAAACAAGAATAAAATGCAATGAAAATAACAAACGTGAGAAAGAATTGAAATAGTAAAAAAAAAATAGTCGGTAAAATTATTTGGAAAACTTTTTTTTTCTGTTTGTTTGTCCTATTTCTACTGAAGAATCTTTAAAAGTTTTTTTCTTCTGGTTCTGTCCCGTTGTATGACCATTTTCTTTAGGCTTAATATCTATATGTTTTTTCTCTCTCTGTGTGTGTGTATGTGTGTTACATATGGGTTACAAGTTTGTTTTTTATTTTATATTTGTCGTTGTTTTTGTTTTTTTTTTGTTAATGTTTCAAATGTTTATTACAATACAGTATTCGGGCAATGTAGTTCATGAAGATAATAAAAAAAAAAAAAATATCATCATCATACTGGTCATAAATCACGAAGAAATTCTTTACTATAGTAATCACAGCATAAGATGATTATAATCATTATGGTCTTTATATGAGCTTAAATATATACAGAACAATGGGAAAAAAAATTTTTTTTTTGTAGAGAAATTTTCCCGGGAAAAACATTGATAAATAGTTGCGGGAAACTTTTTCTCATATAATGAAAATTTTTTTTTATCTCTCACTAATTTTAACTTGACTGAATGAATGGATTAAAATTTGAATTTCTGGAAATGTAAATCTCTAATTATAATGTAAACTATATGGAATCCATCTTATGGGCAAATTCTTGAGAAAGAAAAAAGCCAGAGAGATAGAGAGAGGGAGAAAAAAAAATTCCTGTGAAATTCATCAGTAATGGACCACCAGAATGAAATGGATTCGTCTCTCTCTCTCTCTCTCTCTCTCTCTCTCTCTCTCTCTCTCTGTGTGTATGCCAATCACAAACGTTTGATGACTTAATTTTACTAATGACTTTTTTTCTCTACTCATCATTGGAATTCAATGGATAAATGAATCAAGAAATTGCATAATTTGATGGATTTTTTTCCCCACCCCAGTGTTTGTTTGTTACATTTTTTTTCTGTAAAAATCAAACTGTGAAAGTGTAACATAGATTATGTAAATTTCAATAGGATAAAGAAAAAAAGTTTCACTTTTTTCTTTGATTCATCTTTTGTAGGCAAAGAAAAAAAATTTGTTTCATTTTCATTATCGATCGTTATTGAATGGATGATTCTATATTCACATTATTCTTGTTTTGTGTTTGAATGAATTTTAAGAAACTTTTCCGGGTGACATAAAAATAAATCGACTTTTAATTTTTTTTTCTTTGAAAATTTCCGAAAAAATAAAATCTCAGAATCATGAATAATGGTAATGAGCAGCAGCAGCAGCAGCAACTACGACAACTGAGAAAAAAAAATCTGAAATCTTTTAACCCGATGGCTACGGAATTGAAATTTTTTTTTGGTGCTCCTGTTTGCCTCACTTTTTGGATGGCTGATTTTTCTTTTAGAATTTTTTTCCATGGTCTTCTCTTCAAATGCCTTAATGTTACATCGGTTATGTTACAACAGATTCCATTTACGAATTTAATCAAATTGAAACAAGAAAAAAAAAGAATCAAATGTGTCATCGTGTTTCATGTGGATGATGATTGTGCGCGAAAAAAAAATTTTCTTCAATTGAAAACAAGATGAATGCAAATGGAACTCGAAAAATCAATTAGTCACTTTGTTTCTTTCTGTCATCGTTGTTGTTGTTGTTGTTGTTGATGATGATGTTTTTTTTGTCAATGAATTAATGTCATGTCATTTTTTATGCTTAAATGGGGTAAGCGGTTGTTTAGAAAAATAAAATCCATCAATCGACCCAATAATAAAGGAATCGATTTTTTCCACTTTTCTCTCATATTAATAATTAATCAATCAATCAATCAATAACGATGATAAGTGATAAACAGATAATTTATCGATTTATAGAGAAAAAAAATATAACTCTCCATAATGGACAATTAGACAATATTCAAATTTTCCTGTCAGAATTTGAATATTATTGGAAACCAATCAAACAAGAAAAAAATCCAATTCCAAAGAATTTACAAATGACAAATAAACAAACAATAAACAGGAAAAAAAATCTTTTTTGTCGGATTATCAACTCATCATCACATCATATCATTTCTCTTTACATTTCATTTCATTTCATTTTTTTTCTCATCTGCTTAGATTTGTTTGTTTTCCTCTTCTTTCTATGCATATTCATCTATTTTTTTTTCTCTCTCTCTCTCTCTCTCACTGGTCTACGGTTCCAAATTGTCATCACAATAATAACGACATATTTTTTCACATTCATCATTGTAACTGTCATTGTATCTACGGATGGATATATTATATTATTATTATTATTATTATTATAAGGTATTATGTCTTTGTCAATATATTTTATTATTGTTATATCAAATCGATGTTTATTTTGATGATTGATCGTTTATTTAATTTCATTTGATCACATTATCTGTATTTGGCTTGACCAGAACCAAAATACATCAAATCAACGAAAAACGAATATGCCATATTTGTGTGTGGGTGTGTGTGTGTATTATTTTCATTGAGATTTTAGCTTTTTTTTTGGCGGGGGTGGATAATATTATGAGATGATGTACAGTCTTGTCATATATTTAGATACAATTTTTTGTTCCATTGATGCATAAAAAATTCAAATTACTATATATATAATATAAACATCATTGTTTATCTATTTTATATGCTGTTAGCAGATTCTTTTCGTTGTGAGAATAGCATCACTATAGTAGTAGCATAATGAATGTTTGCGAAGTATTGAAATGTGGCTAGTTACTACTAGTGCTACTACTACAATTATTATTTTTTTTCGAATTCTTTCATCGATGTGAATAGGCAGGGCGGCAAAAAAAAATTTTTTTTTTCTTGAACATTTTTTTCATCATTCGTGTTTCAGAATCCAATCTGAATAGATAACAGAATATTTTTTTTTTTGATGATTATCGCAAAAGAATCTATGTCAATTCTGTGTTATCCATTTATCTATCTAATTATTATCATCAACACTATCGGTGTGTGTGTGTATGTGTGTATTTGTGGATCGATGAAATGTGATCAAATGGGCGTGTCTGAACAACAATAACAACAACGACAAATGAATGAATGAATAAATAAATCTTTCGAATCGTTCGAATCTTTACACATATATAATATAATACAACCAAAGATTTTGATGATGATTGGAAATCTTTGCCATACATCATTGACATGATGATGATGATGATTTCTTAGTATTTTTTTTCATTTCATTTTTCATCTACTTCATTCTCGCCCCCCCCAAAAAAAAACGAAACGAAAAAAAAACAAAATCGATCAACAAAAAAATTGAAAAAAAATCGATAATTCATTATAATCATCATCAACAAACCGTATTGATCAACAACAACAACAACAACAATAGCAAATGATCATTTGTTATCCAAAAGAAAAAAAAATCTCTATATTCATCTCATCATCATCTACATTCACCACTGTATATGTGTGTGTCTCAACAGTTCATTGATCAGCGAACAATGAAATGAAATAAGAAAAAAAAATCTGATTGATGTCACAAACCGATGTCGGCACACACACACACACAATCGATCTTGAACTGAATTCTTTTTTTTTGGCTGCTTACAGTTATTCTGTGGAGAAAAAAAAGAATTGTGCTGCACAATTCAATTTTCAAATAAGAAACGCCAACAACAACAACAACATCATCATATGATGATGATGATGTTCATTCAATATCCAGACGTTGACAGGAAGAGATGAACAGAAAAAAAACTTACAAGAGTGTCTCTGTGTGTGTATATCTACTTGAATTTTTGCCGTGATTTGTTGTGGTGGTTGGTGGGTAATCATTATTTTTTTTCAAAAAAAAAATTCTACGAAATTTCCATCTTTTTTTCTCAGAAATTTTGTCTAATGAATTTTTGAAATAAAATAAATTGACTAATCTTTTGCTAGTAGTAAGAAAATTCTAGAGAAAATTTCCAAAAATCTTTCCCATATACTAAACAGTGAAAAAGGAAAAACATTGATTTTGTAAGAATCATTATTTCGATTCCATTTCATGATTCAACTTGAAATTCTTTACTTATTTTTTTTTGTTTCCTAAGAATGAAACAAAAAATGTCGACAACAACTGCGATCATCATCATCGATGAATTTGTTTTTTCTGTTTTTCATCATTATTGTTGTTGTTGGTGTGTGTGACACTGTGTGTGTGTGTGTGTTATGTAATAGTTTGCTTGTGTTTTTCATTGACCAAAATGGATCGATATCATTCCGATACAATAACAACGAAATTTTTGAGCATCATAAATTTTATTTCATCCATCATTTACCATCATCATCATCATCATCATTGTGCTTAATCGATTTCATGTTTTTTTTCAATCTTCAGAAAGCAAAAAAAAAAACTTTGAGAACCATTAGCCAGTTTTTTTTTCGTGTTCGACAATAATTTTGTTGTTGTTGTTGGTGGTGGTGGTTGTTGTGAATCTTTTGAAACAACTGGCCGAAACAAACAAACAAACAAACCGAATGTTTGCAAGCTTTCAAATGTTAACCCATTCATTCTTGAAACGATGATGATGATGATAACTGGGGAAAAAATGAAAACTTATTGATCCAAAATGATGGTCGGCCATTCAATTGATTTGAAACCGATTAATAAACATAATTCACATTCGAAACATGTATATTTCATACGAAACAGATGTAAATAAATATTGATTTGATTGGTTCGAAAGAATTTTTTTTTTTAGAATTATTTCCAAAACTTTTTGAACTGTAGAAAAAAAGAAAAAATTTCCAGAATATTCTTTTTTCCAGACTAGAATTTTCTGTTTTTTTTTATTTTTGGTTTTTTTGCACTGAACAAAACCAGAAACAGAAAAAAAAATCTTCAACCAAATCAATATATAAATAATTATGATGATGATGATGATCAACGATGAAAATACGAAAATGCAATGCAGTGAAGCTCAATTTTCAATGCATTAAACATTCATGCATTTATTATATAACAGAATTTACATCAAAACCAAATTATCCAATAACATAGACACACAATGAATAACACACTGATTGACTGGTTGTTGTTGTTGATCATTGTTGTCCCAGTAATATTTTTTTGAAAATCCTTTTTTTTCTCTTGGATCATCGTGGTATATTCGTTGTCGTCGTCGTTGTTGTTGTTGTTGTCAAGAGTGACATTGAATTTTATTTGGAAATTGGTTTATTTCTGAACCGAAAATAAAAATAAAAATAAAAATTAATTGACAATGTTTTTGGCTGTTGTCTGGGTTGGTTTTTTTTTTGGCCAATTGTGATTGATGCTAATTTTTTTTTCGTCCCATTCCAGTTCATTATTCATTTACTTTCATTACAATTAATTAACTTGAATTGAATTTTAATTTTTGTCTTTTTCTTTTCATTCATTATGTCATCATCGTCATCGTGATGTTCACAACATTCTTCGACGACAACAGCGACAACAACAACAGTAAACAGTTACAGAATTAATAATTGTGTCGTATATATTGAAAACATTTTCAAATTCTTGTCCTTTTTGGATTTTTTGCATTCATTTTCTTTTCGACAGCAGCTGTCTATTTTGTGTTTGTGTGTGTGTTTGTCAAAAAATATGATTTAGATATAAATATCTGTCGACATATAAAATTGTTGAAAATTTTTCTCCTTCGTTTTTGATGTGTGTGTGTCTGTGTGTGTTTTTTTTTTCTGTGGCCATGTCCACTAATATGTCCAAATGTGGAAAAAATTTCAATGTAACAACAACAACAACAACAACAACAATATCAATTATTTTGACAATGACAACAACAACTTTAATGTCAACTACTATATTGACATCATCAACAATAATGTAACCGACAACAAGAATCGATAATTCCATATATATTCAATTAATGTGTGTGTGTTTGTGTGTGTGTAATTTTTAGGCAAATTTTTTTTCCTCTCTCTCTCTCTCCCTTTCACACACACACACACTCAACAACAATAGTAGCAGCCGATGTCTTTGATCTTTTATTAAGTTTTTTCTGTTCCAGAATCTGAATCGCGAAAAAAAAGAAGCAAAAGTTTTTTATCAGCTCCATCATCATCATCATCATTATGATTGAAAATGTGTTTGCTATTGTAAATGATGAAAACATTAACATACCATCAAAAACGACAACAACGACCACCAATATGGACAACATTTAACGATGATAATGATGATGATGATGATGACAACAACAATAATGAAAACATGATAATGATGAATGTCATCGATCATTCAATGTTTTTTTATATGAAAAAACATCATAAACAACAACAATGTTATCAATATAAACAATGTCAATTTCCATATTCAAGTATTGGTAATTTTTTACATTATTCTTTGAATAATATAAATTCTGGTACAACAAAAGTTTCCATGTTTAGTAGTAATAGTAGTAGTTGTTGTTGTTGTATTGAATCTGATTCTGGTGGTTATTATAAAACTATTAAACATATTGACCATCATCATCTCCATTCTATTGATGATGATGATGATGATGAACATCATAAAAACGTAAAACAACAACAAAGAATAATGGATCCGTTTGTTGCCAGATTCGTCACGAACAGTGATTATTGTGATGATGATGATGATGATGATGAACTAGAACAAAAACCAACAACAATAACATCATCATCATCAACAACAACAACAACAACCCGAAGAAGATCATTATCATTATGGCCATCATCAACTATTTCGACAACACATGGTTCATGCAGGTTTCATCAATCTGAATCTCATCATAATCATGGTAAGTGTGCTGATAGTCAAGAGAAACTTTTTTTTTTTTATTCGTCCGACAATCAAATGATTTTTATTATTAAAAGTTTGTTGACTTGTAATATTCATTTGGTCTGGAAACTGAACAAACAAATGGAAAAAAATTTTACGGTTTACCGATTTATGTGGACAATTTTTTTTGTTTTGTTTTGTTTTGTTTTTCAAATAAATGGATGGATAAATTTTTTTTCCGGTATAAAAATGAAAATGAAATTTTTCAAATTTCACCATCATCGTGTCGATTTTATATAATGAGATGAAAACGAGATTTTATTTTGAATGTACGCAAGCTGGGCCTGGGTAATTCACCAAATTATATTTAAATGAACTTACATTTTTTGCCACACAGAGAGAGAGAGAGAGAGAGAGAGAGAGAGAGAGAGAGAGAGAGAGAGAGAGAGAGAGAGAGAGAGAGAGAGAGAGAGAGAGAGAGAGAGAGAGAGAGAGAGAGAGAGAGAGAGAGAGAGAGAGAGAGAGAGAGAGAGAGAGAGAGAGACTAATTTCACACTTGGGTTCAATTTGTTTTGTCGTTTGGTTAAAATAAAATGGCAACCCATTTAACCATCTGTGTGTGTGTGTGTGTGTGTGTGAAGTGAATTTTATTGCTGCAATGATGATGATGATGATTTTGAATAATGAAATTTTCTCTCTCTTTTTTTGCATCCATTTCAATTGTCACACAATCAAAGTGAATTTTCTCTTTTTTTCATTCAATTCATTATGGCAAAAAAAAAGATTTTTCTTTCTTCATTTCTCATTTGCTATGTAAGCTATCTTGGAATGAAAATTTTAAAATATTAAAAATTTCAATGAAAAAAAAAACTTATTATGCTGAATTCACACATTTGAATCTATCTATTTTCTTAATTATCCTGATCATCACATGATGAAATACTTTTAACACTTTTAGCAGGAAATAATGATTATACTCAAATCGATACTATCGATAGTTTTTTCTTTTTCTTTTTTTTGCTGATTGTTGATCAAAATATTTTCAATTCACATTTTCCTATATTGAATAATGAACACTTTTATTACCATTTATTCAATTCAATTCACTTAATTCATTTTCAATCAGATTTTCTCAATCAAAATCGAAATTCATTCTAATTTTGTCTTGTGAGTGTGTGTGTGTGTGTGTGTGTGTGTGTCTGTTGCATCAATTGTATCATCATCATCATTATTATCTCCAATGTGATTCAAGATCATTTTGTTTTTCTTTTCTTTTGTTTTTTTTCGTATACAATATAACAATGATGATGAGTCAATGGACAGAAAAAAAACTCGTTGATGTAAATGATGTGAAATGAATTTCGATTCAATGAATGAATGAATGAATGAAAAGCACATAGACACAGACACATGGTGAGCTAGGCAGAATATTCCCAAAGCGAACATTTTTTTTTTACTTTCTATAATGATGATCATCACATGATGATGATGATGATGATTTCAATAGTTTCTAAATAGACAGAAAAGTCTTTTTTTTCTGTGTATGTACATGATTTATATTCTGATTTTGTTTGTAAATTTGTTCATGTGAATCAATCTTGAATCATATCATCATCATCATCATCATCATCATTTCTTACGTTTTTTTTTCTCGTCAATAGTGAAATGATTTTTAAATTAATTTCAAAAAGGTTGTCCAAATACAATGTATCATTTCATTATCAGTGTCATTAATTTAAATTTATAACCAAGCAAACAAAAAAAAAAAAATAATAATAATAAAAAGTGGCTATTTTAACACCAGCAAACAATCAATCGATGTTGATGTTGATTTGGTTTTAAATTAAGAATTTTCGATTTTTTTTTTATTTGTTTGTCTGGAATATTCTCTTATAAATAATCATTACATCATTTTGATCATGAATCATCAATGATGAATAGGTATAGGAAAAAACTAAAAAGAAAAGAAAAAAAAATTTCCACTGGGAACACAAACCATACAGGCAATTTTTTCGCACATCTACCACTATCTATCTATCTATCTGTATATTTGTTCAATCATTCCATTTTCAAAAGATCAAATAAAAAAAAAGAAGAAGAAAAAGAAAAAAAAATCAAAGTTCAAAGTAATTCATAAAAAAAATAGGAAAGAAAAGAAAAGAGATTCAAATTTATTTTGAAATTGAGAAATTGGTTGAAATAAAAAAAAAAGTTTTTATTCTTTGTTTTGTTTTCCTTTGTTTTTACCATTCCATTCGTTGTTCTCAATTTCAAGAATCTTTGAATTTCATTTTAAACAAAAAAGAAGAAAAGAAAATTCGCTGTTGTTGTTGCTGTCGTTGTTGTTGTTGTTGTTGTTGTTTTTCAGTAAAATCAAATCAAATTGAATGAATAAAGATAATGATGGTTGGTGATGATGATATTGCACTAAATAATTTATATTTTTCTTCTTTTTTTTCGCATCCACGATTCACAAAATTCAAATTTTTTGTTTTCAATTTCTTCTCCGATCCAGAAATGATGATGATGATGATGATGAGAATCTTTTTCTTTTTTCCACATTCATTTGAATAGTCAGTCAAAACCAGATGAGAAACACAGAAAGTGAAAGAACAGATGGTGTGTGTGTGTATGTGTGTGTGAAAATGACGATGATTATATTCAATGTTAGATTATGTAAATGATTTTTTTTTTGTTCATGATATTTCATTATTGGGCGTGTCTATACATTCTATGTGTGTGTGTGTGTATGTTTGGAGTTTTTTTTTGTTCTTTCGGTATGAGAATGAAAAAAAAATTCTATAAAACGATCTAAATTCTTTGAAAAAAAAACAGTGAAAAAAAACTTTATCCATCCATCTTCTTTTCCTATTCATTTGAAAAACTTTTGTGTATTCATAAATGACGTAATCTTTTGGTTATCGAATTTTTGGTTATTTGAATTTTTTTTTCTCTCTCTCTCAAATTTCTCGCAAAAAAAAATCCCATTGTTTGAAAGTTTTATATATATGGATGATGATGTTCCAAAATGGATGAATCATGATGATCATTAAAACCAATGGTGTACAGAAAACCATCCATTTGTTGTTGTTTTTTTTTGTGATGATCGGCTACCATTAAAACATTGTTCCTTTTCAAAAAAAAACAACAACAACAAACAAATATCGTTTTTTTAGAAAAAAAACGATGAACAGAAAAAAATCAATAAATCAAAATCAACCAATTGGTTTTGGAAAAGTAAATTGCCAGAATATGATGTGATGGTGTGAAAACCATTTGGAGAGAAGAAATTTTGTTTTCATGTAGATTGGCAATTCCAAAAATATAAAACAAAATGGATGCATTTTTGAAGAATTTTTTCGATTTTATGTTTTGATTTTTTTTTCAGTTCAATTTGACGATAACCATAACCTAACTTGATTGAGCTATAGCTAGCTGATATACAGAATATGGCTTTACTGGAAATAAAATAAAAAAATTTTTTGGATTTGGACGATTTTAATCACCACCCACCAGTCATCATCATCATCGTCATAGTCGATTAAATATATGGTTATAATGCATGTTTACCGTTATCCATATTCAATGATGATCATCATCATGATAGTATGTCTGTGTGTGTGTGTGTGTATGTGTGTATGTATGTATTACGGAAATTCATGTCTGATGATGGCTACAATAATCATAATTTTTTTTTCGTTTATTTTTGCTCCAGTAAATATTATTTTATTACATTAAAATTCCATAAATGTTGTAGTTGTAATAGTGAACCAAATTCAAGTATCTGTTATATATCATTGGATTGATTGCGATGGATAAAATTGAATAGTAAGAAAAAGCCATAAAATAACCAGCCAGAATGGGGCAGAATAATTTTTTATCTGTTTGTTTGTTCTATTTCCGGTAATTTTTCCATTGCTCATTGATGTTCCAATCTGAACACAAACACACACACACATACATACAAATTACACACACCCATTGTATATTTGATTTGGATCTGATCTGATCTGATCGGATATGATCTAATCATTTGTTATTGCTGTTGTTACTATTGATAAAAACTAGAATGCTAGATAATGAATGGCCACCGGTTTATTATTTTCTTGATTCAATACAATTCTTTATGGAACCATATATCACGTCGCTATCGTTAACTGTGATGATATTCATTCATTCTTTATTATTATTTTCGATTCTCTCATTGTTGTTGTATTGTTTTTTTCTTTTTTTTTTATCAAGTTTCAGTCTTTTATTATCAAACTATTAAATGGAATGGAATTTTGGTTGCCTATTCAACCATGGTCCATTTTGTTCTAAAGATGTTCATTTCACCCTTTATAACCGATTTCAAGAGAAAAAAAACCAGATTTTCATCATTATCATTGTCTTTTTGTTTCGTTTGGTTTAATTAATCAATTATTTAAATTTTCTTTTCCTCTTTTGAATAATAATGATGAATCGCAAATGGCCAAAATGTTTGGGGGGTAGGGAAAGGGAGAGCAACCAAGAAAAAAAAATATCAATATCAATGAATTTAGAATGCCGGCATATATGCATGTATACAATGGAAATGATTTCTAATTTGAATTAATTATGTCCCTTTTTTGTTTCTATTGTCGTTGATTTTTTTTTGTCTTTTTGTTTTCATTTTATGATTCTGATGATTATTCTGTGTGTGTATGTGTGTGGATATAAAACTTTTTTTTTGGTATAAGAAGTGGTAATGAATTTTATGCAGAATTTCATGTGACAAAATGAAAAAAAAATTGATTAACTTTTTCTTATTCATGCTCAGTTTCAGAGATTCTTCATTTGTAATCGATTCCATTCAATTTTTTTTTCTTGTTGAACTAACCGAGATCCACCCAAATAGCACGAAATGAATGATGAATTAACATCCAAAATGAAGGAATGTGCATGTGTGTGTGTGTGTGAAAATAGATTCTTTTCTTTTGTTTTGTTATCTCTATCTCACTATCTTTCAACAGCAAGCTAATTATTATTATAACGAGAATTCAGTCGGAAAATTAAAGGCTTAATCAATGCGAAAGAGAATAAAGAGTTTTAAACGTCAAAAAAAGTAAAACAAAACAAAAATCCTTTTGAATTTGAATTTGGAAAATAAAAATAATTCTGACAAAAGTTATTTGACCATTGGGAATAATATATAATGATGTGTGGCTAGCAAATTTTTGTCTATCACATTGTTTCCAAAAAATGAATTCATTTTTTGGCCACATCCACAGACAAATCACGGCCTCATCATCATCATATCTCAGGAAGCAATCAATAATAATCGATGAGAGAAAAACGAATGAATTACGAATGGATTGATATTCAATCAACTAATCATCATCATCGTTGATCAATAATAAGTAGTAGTGATCATCGATGATGATGATGATGATAATCATGGATCAGAATGGGAAAAAATATCCTACCATGAACTTGTGGTTCGAATATAGTATAATAATAATAATATTTATATTCCATTGATAATTTTAATCATTAAACACCAAACACACGCACGCACACATTAAGCATAAGAATCACGTATTTGATCGTTTTTTTTGTGAGGGGACTGGGGGCAGTTTCTGATCTGATTGTCATCATCATTGAATGTCCGAGATGGGCCATTTTTGGAATTCATAAAGGCTAGATGTTTTTTTTCTTCAGATAATGATAATCTTCACTAACAAAAATAAAAACAAATTAGAATTTTTACAACCTTTAAAAACGACATCTGATTTGTACAAACATGAGTAGAAATGGTGATGTTTTTTTCCATTTCAACTGTATCCGATTGTGATGAAGCAGTAGCAGCTGTTTTCAGGAACATTTCCATGGACAATTGATTTGTGATTATTATACGTGTTGTGTTGTGTTCAGATTATGTTTCATAAAATTCAATTTCATTTTAGGTATGGTTTTTTTTGTCATTTTTTTTCTTTTTAGAGTTTGAAATATTATTATTATATCCATTTCGTGATCTGTATTTATAAATCGAATGGTAATGGTGTTAATGGATAGCCCAATTAATATTTGACATTTTCAAATAGAAACAAAAACAAAAAACAAAACAAATTGCTTGTCTTCGCAGAATTTTCAATTCAGATAGGTCAAATTTTATGTGTGTGTGTGTGTGTGTGGTGGGGGTAAATAATCTCTATATTTATAATTAAATTCTACTTCAAGAATAATTCAAGAATAATGTGGAGACATTTTCACACTTGAATTGACTGCTATAGCACAATTTTATTTATTTCCTGGTTTTAGAAAAAAAAAATTTTCTTGAAAATTCAATATTTCTTGACCACCAAAAAAAAAACGAACATATGCAGTGTACATTTGAATTTCACTTTGATCAATTTCAATGTATAGCCGCCAGGTAATCAAGAATGTGATGCACAAGATTTTTTTTTTTTTTTTGGAACCAAAATTTTCAACACCTTTTTTCTCATTACATAATAACGGGTGGTTTCAATAACAGATTGTAAATAGATTTAGATTTTCAAATACAATTTGTTAATAGGATTTATTTCTTCATTCATTTTTGTCTGTAAAATATGGTGCCAAAATTGAATCTAAATCGGATTTTTGGTTCAAAACACACACACACACACACACACACACACACACACATAAACGATAAATAAGTTATAGCCATTCGATGATTCATCGATTGATTTGTTTCATTTCGATTTTTTTTTTTGAATTGATGGAAAATTTCCTAAAAATGAAATTTCTCCGGAAATTTACAAGCAAAAAAAATCTAGACTATAATCTACGACAACTACAAACAACTAACAAGCAATGATGAAGCAAATTTATTTTAATTAATATAACCTTTATTTATATATGAAAACGTTGGTCCATATGGTCTGATATTTTTTGTTTTCAATTCTTAGAAAAAAATCATGTGTGTGTGTGTGTGTGTGTATGTTCAGCATAGTGAAAGATAATGTTTATATTGGAAAAAAAGAGAGAATTTGTTGCTGTTTTTTTTGGGGGGGAGGGACATCAGAAAATCTCGTGTGAATGAGAAAAGAGATTAATTTGACTGACAAGTTTTCTTTTTCATTGTGCATTTTGGATCGAGAATGGGAATTTTTTTTACTTTTGGCTTATTTCTTAACACAATATGATCATTTTCATTCTCTCAAGAGAATTTATTTACCAGCATCAAGAAACGAGCCTTTTCTTTCTAAGAACTCATGATGATGATGGTGGTGGTGGTTTTTTGGTGTCAATTTTTTTTTTTTGGTCGTACAAAATACATTCATTCGATGACGAATGTTTTTTATTTATTTATTTTTTTTTCATTTCTATAAATGTTTGTTTGTTTGTACAAAGTTAAAATGAAAATGAAACAGTGAAAACAACTGATATGATTCCTTGAAGGCAAAGTTTTTTTTTTGTTAGTTCCAAAAAACACCCATCCATTCACCACAAAATAATGATGATGATGACGATAATGATAATAATTTTACGGATGAAAAGAAAGAAAAAAAATCAAAAAACTTTACTCTTAGTGACAAAATAATATTGTTGAATGAATGTAATTTTTAAGGACGAAAAAAAACGGATACGGATACGAATCTCATCTAATATATATTCCGGTATATGTTTACAATATGAAATTTTTTTTTTAGGATTCTTTTCTCCATTCATTGTCAATTTCTCCGGAATACATTATTTGTCGATTTGATATTATCAACAGTAATAATAATTGGCTGTACGTTCGTTTGATTTGATTTCATTTTTTTTTACATTGCTCACATTTCATTTATATATACAAAAGGGGAGAGAGAATTTGTTTTTTTTTTGTTGTTGTTGTTGTTAAATTTAAATTTAAATTTTACAGTGAAAAAATCCATCGAATGAATGAATGAATGAACAATTTTTTTTTTCTTCTTCTTCTTTGCATATCTTTTTCATTTTGGTTTTTTTTCCATTTTTGTTGTTATTGTTGTTCACTAACAAATATTTGTATTTTGAATGTAATCGTCGTCGTCGTCGTTATCATCATTCATTGTTGTGTCGAATGCTCGTTATTTTCAATTTTTTTTTTGAATATTCAAAGAGAAAAAAAATTTATTGCGTGTAGCAACATATACAATGAATGAAAGAAAAAAGGAAAAATTTTTCCAGCAATGAAATGAAACAAAAATGTTCCAGAATCCAAAAGATTATTATTATTACGGGTTTTTTTCATTTCTTTTTTTTCCGGATTCTTACGTTACATTCATTCTGTGTGTATACATATATATATATGTGTGTGTGTGTGCAGCCAATCGATTTTCTTCAGGATTCAAGGAATGATGATCGATATTTGAATTGGATCATTAGATATTTGATGGTGGTAGTAGTGCATGATCAAAACAAAAAAAATCAACAAAATCCAATAGGTTTCTCTATTCTCACAAACTAAATATTCAGAAATTGTAGAAAATAAAGAAAGAATTTCACCTTTTTTTTGATTCATTGTTTCATTCTGATTCTAACAAAAAAACACTTGACTTTGGATATACCCTTTTTTTGGTTGAAAATTTCATCATCTTCATCATCATTATCAACAATAAAATCTGTGAATGAGAATTCTTGGATAGAAAAAAAAGAAGGAGAAGAATCATCATTCCAGACATTTTATAATGATTCTTTCTCTGGCTCTCTAGAGTTTCTGATAACTGGAATCCTTTCTTTTTTCTTTCTTTTTTTTCTTGTTGAAAACCAAAATATCCAAACAGAACGAAAAACATTTCATCTTTTCAACCATACGACGACGACGACGACGATGATGATGATGATGACGACCCGATTATCATCATTCTCATGATAATCATCATATCAAATCATTCCTAATATTATTATTCAAGAAAGTTTTTTTTTTCATCCATATTCTCCATTAGTGAATGAAAAAAAATAAGCCAAAACCAAAAAAAAAAAAAAAAAAGATTCGTTAGGGTCATATAATATAATATAAATATAAAAAGAGAGAAAATCTATCTATCTATCTGAATACAATCATTAGGTTCATTTCTCCCCCCATACATTTCATTTGTGAATAAAGTTTCCATTTCAAGAATAAAGAATAGGCAAAAAGATTGTCGCCATATTCATTCATGGATCTTTTTTTTTCTTATTCATCATCATCGTGATTATTTTTTGATAAAATATGAATACAGAAAAAGAATCTATCCACCATATATATATAGAATGTAGAATTTTCGTTGTCGTTGTCATTCTTTATTATTATTATTATTATTGCACAATAATAACAACAATCCGATTTCTTCTTTTTCTCTTTTTTTTTTGGTTGAATCCAAATTCACCATTGCTTTCATCATTTTGTTGTTTGTTTGTATGTTCTCTTTTTGATTATCTCTTTTACATGATCCGAAAAGAAATATCAATCATAATCATAGATGACGATGATGATGATGATGATGGAAATTGAACAACAAAACGGTATCACTATGTTATTATCATATTCATATGAATATATGAGAAAACCGTTTTTATTATGATGATTATTATTGGTCTGATGATGATTTTTCAAATGTTCAAACGTGTTCCAAAGATCATCATCATTGAATCGTTACTGAATTTTTCATCGTCGTTTCGTCGTTTTTTTTCATTTCAAGAAAACGAACATTATCAATGATTGTCAATGATGATGATCATCATCATCATCACTGATTTTTTTTTGTGTGTGTGAAATGCAAACCGAACAAAAAATGAATTCATTTTCACATCATTTATTTTTCGATTTTCTTGAATTTTTTTTTCTAGTTTTTAGTTAGAAAACGATCTAGTGAAGTTAGATATTTCTGTGGGTGTGAAAAAATATGAACAGAAAAAAAAGAGTAAGAAATAAAGTTCATAAAGCCATTGCCGTCATTTGATTACTTGAATATATGAGAATAAGTTTTTTTTTTGGTTGAATAAAATGAATACAGAATATAGAAAAGTAATGAAACAGAATTACATCACAAACGCACATACACAGATATCAAAATGTAAATTTACCTTTTTTTGCTGTTTGTCATTATTATTATTATTATTATTATTATTATGGGAATATTCTAAAAATAAAAGTTGAGAAAAAAAAATTTGAATTTTGTCTAGTTTTGAATTGAGATCATGATGATTACTGATGATTTTTTTATTATTATTATTCCATAATAGGAAATTGGCTTTATTGGCTTCGATTATGTTTTATGATATTCAATCTAATTGGCTATAGATGGCTTTATAGACAATTATTCTACACATTATTATTCATCATTATTATCATATCATCATCATCATCATCATCATCATCATCATCAAAATCAATAATTAATGCAACATCAACGCCATCATCATCATCCATTCATTTAATATCAAAACTAAAATCACAACCATCAGCTGCAGCATTAACATCATCATCATCATCGAGTTTAATATCATCATATAATTCAATGAAAAAATATTCAAATAATGTTAAACAACAACAACAACAGCAGAAACAACAACAACAGCAGCAACAACAACAAAAACATTCAAAACAACCAGAATCAATAATAGATCATTATTTTCGTATTAAACCAACTGATGTTTATGTGATTGAAGGTGATAATACTGAATTAAAGTGCCAAATTAATCCAGATATCGATAATTATGGTCCAGTACAATGGTCTAAAGATGGTTTTCTTTTGGGTAAGTGAAAAATAAGATTTTTTTTCTTTCTAACAAAAAAGCGAAAAAAAATTTCATCATTATCCAAATGCAATTTTTTTCATTTAGCTCTAATTGATTTGGATATGCCATCCACCATTGTGGTTTAATGATGATCATCATGATTACAATGAGACTTGCAAACACATCATCATCATCATCATCATCATTTTCCATTATGATCATCATCACAATCAACATGAATTTTTTTTTTAGTTTTGTGTTTTTTTTTAGGTTTCTTCATTTTGATCGTCGTTTATCTAATTTTTTTTTGTTTCGGTTGCGGTTTTTTCTCTTTTCACATCAAATTTATGGTTGATTATTATGATGATGATGATGATTAGGATGAGAGAAAAAAAAATGATGTGTTACATACCCACACATGAACACACATGAACACACACAACAAACTTGCCTTGCCTTATCATTGTTATCCATGTAAAATGAAACTTTTTTTTTCTTGCTCTGGTTATTCCATAAAAAAAATTTGTTGTTTCATGTTTTTTTTTTTTTTTTTTTTTTTTTTGGTGAACAACAACATTTTTGACGCCTCACACATACCACCCATACAACAGAATAGAACAAAACAAGCAAACAAACAAACAAACAGTATTAATTTTCATTGTGAAACAAAAAAAAAAGAATAGGCAGCAATCATCATCATTGGATCCATCGATTCATTCATTCATTGATGATGATTGTAATCGACAATCGTTTTCTCTCTCTCTGTGTGTCTGTGTGCGTGTTAATTTTGGTTGTTTGTTGGTTGAAACAGAATTTTCGTTTCGTTTTTTTTATCTTGTTTTATTTGGTATCGATTATCACATTTCAATGTTTTTTTTTTACATTTTTGTATGTGTGTGTGTATACAACTCATTATTTCGATATGTTTCATTGATTCATTTTGTTTTCATTATTCACTACAATTCAATAAAATTCTATCCATATTAGATCGATATGTTCTCCTGGTGTTTTTTTTTTTTTTTCATTATTATCATTGAAATTCTTATTGAAACAAATTTTCTTAATTTAACTAAAAGTTGTTGCTTTTTAACAATAACAACAACAACAACAACAGCAACAACAACAACAACAACAACAACAAGGAAAATCAATTTCCATTGATGATAATGATGATGATGATGAAACCAGAAAAGAAAAGAAAGAAAAAAAATGGCCATTACCAAATTTGGTTGGCAATCATGACGGCAATTTTAGTTGGAAAACTTTTGAATGAATTTGAATTCATTTTACAGCACACAAAATGAATGAATGAATGAATGAACGAAAAAAAAAACTGTGGTTGACCATTGATGGTTCCGGTTGCTGTTGTTGTTGATGTTTTTTTTCACCACTTGTGATACGAATATTACATTTCCGGTTTTTTATTCATTTTATTTCATATCCAATTTAACAATCATCATATATTCAAAATGATTAGTGTAATTTTTTTTTGTATCAACGAAAAAAAAATTGGTCCGAATTATCACGAATAACCAAATTGAATGTCATTTTCATGTTTTTTTTTCTTGTCCTCTTCCGGTTACTTGATGATCTGATTGGTTTAATGTCCACATTTATATCCGTTTGTCATTGTTTTCAAACAAAAACAAAAAAACAAAGATGATGATAGGCAATCATTTCAAAGAAATTTTTCCATTTTCTTAATTACCCACTAGTAGTGGTTTTGTTTTGTTTCATATCCATATATGGATTTAATTATGATCATCATTATGGATGTTTTATAATAATAAATAATGATGATGATCGTGGTCGGTTTTTTGTGTGTGTGGTGGCCATATTTTATCATCATTATGAATATGGTCATTATGATTGTGTTTCATAAATGAAACAACAACAACAACAACGAAATAAAAACAGAGCGAAAAACTTTTAACCAATTTCTCATTTATTTGGCTGAGAATTTGAATTTTTTTTTGCGGCGGCGGCTCTATTTTTTTCCATGATTCATTCAATTTCATCAATAAATTTGATCACATGGATAAACATCATCATGAATTTCATAAACAACGACTACAATGACAATGAATACAAACAAATAAACAAATGTCTAATGCAAATTGGTACAACACGATCTTGTTTGTCCACCACCATCACTACCACCACCACCACCATCACCACCAATCCAATTTGTAGTCATTGTCATCATTAGCGTTTAAGGTTTTTTTCAGCGCTATTCTCTCTCTCTCTTTATTGTCAAATAGTCCATACTTCCATCATCATCATCCTCATTATTATTATTTCGCGATCAATTCGTTAGTATTCCATTTATAGTGGTTGTCTCTGTTTTTTTTTTTATTTTATTTTATTCAGTTTTGGTCGTCATCATCATCGTTTTTCTCTCTCTCTCTCTCTCTCTCTTGTGAATGATGTGATTCGAATACATAATTAATTTTTTTTTCTCATTCTGGCAAACCAATTCCGGTTCTGATGATCCAGAAAAAAAATTCTTGTTTGTGTGTGTGTGTGTGTCTGTGTGTTACGGTCATCATCATCATCATCAATCAATTATGCATAAAAGAAATTTATTTTTTTTTCTTTACTTTGGGTTATTCAAAACTCCCCATCACTACCACCACCACCACCACCATCACAACCGCTGCCACTACAGTGTTTAGCCTATTTTTAAAGCCAGTATTTTTTTTCTTGATCGTTTCCATTCCATATATTCATGTACCACACACAGTTAAACATCCAAAAAAAAATTTTTTTATGTATTCAAAAAAAAATGCTCCAAAATTAGGTTATTTTTCTTCCAATGTGTCATATATACGACAATGATTTATGTTTCTTAAAATTTTTTTCTTCTCTCTCCCTCTTTTCTCTTCACTGCTACTACACTGGTGGTGGTGGTGATGGTTTGGTGTATTCAATTAAAGTTTGAATTTTTCGTTTTCGTTTTTTTTCCATTCTGTTTCTTGATTCTTATAGTTAGAATCCAGAATGATTTTCGGCTCGGCAAATAGAAAAGAGATTTCTCACTTGTTTAATATAATCATTTTGAATGACGATGAAAAATTTTCTCGGTTTTTGGCATTGAAAGAATTCAAGAGAGAAAAGAAATGATGATGATGATGATGATGATGATTTCACCAATTCTAGACCGTTATCTATGAATGATTTTCTATCTAGATGAATTAATGAATGATTTGAATCATCATCATCATTATCATCATCGAAAAAAACATTCGAATCTTTGAACTGTTTATAATGAAATCATTAAATGAAATGGAATTGAAATTTTTGATACGGAAAAATGGAACAAAAAAAACTTTAATCTTTTCCGATTTTTCGTGTCTTTTTTTTCGTATACGAAATAAGAAATGATTTATGAGCTATGTTAAACCGGGAATTTTATTTTATTTTTTTTCCATCTTCAACGTTCTCGGTTATTCTGTCCAGGAGATAGAAATAGAAATCATATGGATCATTTTGGATTAAATTCTTGACATGTTATACATTTAAGAATTTCTTTTTTTGTTTTGTTTTGTTTTGTTTCATTTGCTTCTGTTTATTACGGACAAAACCAAAACCTCAACGTCTTGATAGTTGGATTTACCGGCTTACTGGTTTGTTTTGTTTTGAAATAATAAAAATTAATTCTTGAAACAACAAAAATTCAATTTTCAACACATTCAATACATGGAATATTAATGATGATGAGCAAAAAAAAAAATGGAAAATGGAAAATTTAAAATTTTGCAAAATGAAAAAAAAAATTTCATTTCATTTTGATAATAATGTTGTTCTAGTTTTTCAAATTTTAAACAACAACAACAACAACAAAAAACATTCCCAAACCACACCTACACTGGTACTCATTCGTCCATCCCGCCTACACCCACAAAAAATGAACAATAAAGAATTGTATTTATTTATATGATAATGGTGGTGAACACATGATAAAAGATAAAAGAATGTATCCAATTCTTTTCATCGTCATCATTATTTTATAATTTCAAATGAAATTTCTGGTATATTCATAATGAAAACATAATGAAATGGAATGAAATAACAACAACAACAACAAAAAAATAAACATTTCAAATGATGATAATGTTATCGATTTGATCGAATAGAATAGAAAAGAATGGAAAAAATGTGGGTGGGTGTGGGTGTGTGATAATCATATTCCAGAAAATAACAACAACAACAAAAATTTTTTTCCCAAAAAATTCACATCACAATCATTATGAAAAAAAAAATTTTCCACAATTCATCAAAGGTACATATCCCACATTCTCTGTAAAAATGTTACATAATAATAATAATAAACTTGCACACATTGAACAATGAATAGCAAAATGGAATTTTTTTAAAAAAGGCGTGTTTTGTTCCAACAACAACAAAAAAACGAAATTTTTTTTTTAGTTTATTTTATTCAAACAAATATTCATGACTTTCATATGTAATAATATAATGATGATAACAATTTTTTTTTCATTTCATTTCATTTTATTCACTTACATATTTTTAGGTTATGAAGCAATCATACCGGGACATGATCGTTATATAATGTATGTAAATCAAACATTACGAACATATAATCTACATATACAGAATGTACAATTGGATGATGAAGCTGAATTTGAATGTCAAACGACAAGTGCCTCATCATCAACAATGACCGATAATAATAACCATCATCATCATCATAATAATAATAATAATAATGATAATCATCATCATCATCATCAACAACAACAACAGAATTCAAATGGAAATAGTAATAAACAGCCAATTCGTGCTGCAGCTCATCTACATCTTATCAGTAAGTAGTAGTTGTTCATTTTTTTGTTTGTTTGTTCAAATAAGAAAAAAAAATTTAAATGATCCATCCACAACAACTGTAAAAGTATGGAATGTTTATTCTTTTCGTAAGAATTTTTTGTTGTTGTTGTTGTTGACGTTGTTGTTATGTCAATAATGGTTGGGCGTGACTAAAATTTTAAAAAATAAAATTTTTTTTGTTTTGTTTGTTTTTATTCTCGGGTTGTGATTCGAGATTTTTTTTTTATTTCGCTCTTTATTCACTCATCATCGATTTGTTTGTTTTTTTTTCTTTCACTCGTCGTTTTGGATCATGTTGGAACAGACAAATCATTTAATTGTAGTACAAATATTATTTTCAATAACAACAAAAACACACACACACACATTCACAGGAAATCTACACACACACACTCAGTTTTTCCCATTTCCGTTTTCATCATTCAAGTGTCGAAATATTTTTTTTTGTGTGTGTATAGAGTGAAAAAAAAAAATTGAAGATATTTACACAAACATTCTCAAAGTAGAATATGATGACAATGATGATGATGATGATAAAAATCCACAAATGACATCACTACCAATATACACACACACATACACACACTTTACAGAAACACAACATCATCTTCATAATAACAATGTAACGTGATTCAATCAATCGATTTCAATTTTAATTTTGATGATTTTGATGATGATGATTTTTAGGTTTGTGGCCAGTTCTTTAGAAATCAATAAAAATTTTCTTTTCATTTTTTTTCTGGTCCAATTGATGTTTTGAAGAGATTTTTTTTTCGCTGCAGTTGTTGTTGTTGTTGTTGTTGATAAAAATTCTCATTTTTTTTTCGTTGATTATCTTTGTTCATTTTTCGTGAATTTTTTTTTTTTTTTTTGCTGCTATTTCTTAGATCTTTTGAGATTCAATCGTTGTCGAGGTTTTTATTTTGTTTGTTCGGTGTCAACATATCGCTGTCACCATCATCATCGTTGTTGTAGTTCAGTTGGCCTGTTCTCAATGATAGTTTAGTTAGTGGAGGCCAATGGATCCTTTGGACCGAATATAAATGGACTGGTGACTGGAATAAAGATTCCATTTTTTTTATTCTGTTTGTTTATCTGTTCTGTTTGTCTATTTTTCTATGATGATCCAAAAGTAGGAAATAAATGTATTTTGATAATTGAGTTTTCCTTTTTTATCATCATCTCTTTTGTTGTTGTTTTTTCAAGATGGAAAAGTTGGCTGTAAATATTAGAATCGAATTCGATTGTCAATATATTACCATTATTATTGTGTTACCATATTTATGAATTGTCCACAATCATCGCCACAATAACCACTGAATTTTAAACTTGAAAGAAACAAAAAAAAAATAATATCTTGATCCGGATGACCGAATGTCAACCGGATCGAAATCGTTTCCATACTACACATACAAACATACACACACACAAAAACAACCAAAGATAGACGATAATCAAGAAATTCTCGGCTAGAAAACAGAATCTGCAAAACAAAACAAAACAAAAAAGCAAATCGGAAACAATTTCTATGGCCATTTATCATTTATTCATTCATTCGTTTAGCCAAAAGAAAAGAATTGTTCTTCTGAAACGAAGAAGAAACATTCTTTCTTTTTCTTCGTGTTTCATTCGATTGTCATCTTACATAGTTCAACCAGCCAAAACAAAACAAAAAAATGCTTGCTTCATATCAAGTCATCCGCAAGATACCAGAGAAAAAAAACAAGAACCCAGAAAAAAAACGTCATAATCATCATCATCACAATCCAGAATCTGGGATAAAAAAAAACGAACATTTGTTGTTGTCATCACCATCGTGAAAGAAACGCGTGCCATTCACATACAAAAAAAAAACAATTCCAAAAATTCTAAATGTACCAAAATGAATCACAGCAAAAAGAATTAAGAAATGAGACTGGAAAAAAAATTCTTCAGGATGAATACTGAATTCATTTGATGATGATGATGGTGATGGCTCTCTATGTAGCGAAATTGTTTCCAAGATAACAAAACAAAAATGTATAAATATAAATTAAATTCTTCATTCTGCACTGACAATTACATTGATGATGGTGATGATGATGATGATGAAATAGAGTTCTAAATGAATGAATGATTTTTTCTCGTTTTGTTTCCTGTTTTTCATGGTGAGATTTTTGAGATCCACAAAAAAAACACAAAGATATGATGAATATATTGGGAAGAAAAAACATTACGAAAACGCCATGAGAAAAGAGTTACGAAATTCGAATCAAACCATTTTACAATATCGACAACTGTTGTTGTTGTTATTGTTGTTGCTGTTTTTGTTGTTGCAGTTGATTTTGATCATAAAGTTTTATTCTGGGTCATGAGGATGGTGATGATGTTGAGAAAAACAAACAGAAACAAGAATAAAATTCTTTTGATCCGCAACAAAAACATATGTTACTTGTGATTTTTCATTGTGTGGAACATACACACGCACTTGAACATCAAGAAATAAATCCAGAATTTATGCGTTTTTTTTGGTAACATACTTCATCCTTTTTTTTCTTGGTTATATGTGCACTTTAATGAAGAAAATGAAATGAACAAGAAAAATGAAGTGAAACAAATAATAAATAAATAAAAACAAAATGAAATAATAATGAATGAATGAAATCAAATGAGCCAAAAGTTGAACATCATGATGATAGTAAATGAATTAAAACAAAACAACAGCAACAAGAACAAAGCCTTTTTTTTAATACTCGTTCGAATTTTTGATTCTGTTCATAAATGACGTGTTTGTCTATTTTTATATTTTTTTTTGTTCTTCTTGAATTTTTAAATTTAGTGCCACCAAAAGTGATCTATATAAATTCTACACGTTCATTTGACAATCCAAATGGTGGTGCTGGTGGTGGTGTTGGAGTTGCATTTCGTCCATTATTATCGTCATCATCGAATATTTCGTCCAATCATCATTATCATCAATCTGAATTGAATAGCCCTTTTACATTATCATCAAATCATAATTCATCATCAATATTTATGGTTGATGCATATGAAGGTGAAAAGATTATTATCGTATGTACGGTACCATATGCTAAACCACCACCAAGATTAAAATGGTATAGAAAAAATATTGAATTATTGCCTGGTAAGTTGTTCATTCGAATGTTGAAAACTATTCGCCCCCCACCCCTACACATCTTAATTGTTGATTGATTCTTCATCCCACTTTCACTAAGTTTTATTCGTGGCCACCGACAAAAAAAAAGTTTCAAGATCATTAAAACTCTTTTCTATTTCTATTTCATTCATTCTTGAATGCCTTGTAGCCATTTTTTTTTGTTGTTGACCTTTTTTTTACCAAATAATTGATTATTGGTTCATTTTTTTCTGTATTTCTCTCTCTTTCTAATTAAATTTTTGGATGACACGAAAATTAGAAGCGGCAAAAACGACTGTATCGAAAACATTGCTATCAAATCGTCATACAATTTATTCGATTGAATCAAGTTTAATTTTATATCCAAAAATTGATGAAGAATATCGTTGTCAAGCTGAACATAATGGTTTATCGAAACCATTACGTGCAATGGCATTGATCAATATTTATAGACAACCATCATCACCTGTGATAGATGGCTATAAAAATGGTGATATTGTTAATTATCAGGAAAAATTAAATCTTAAATGTACTTCGATCAATGGTTATCCACCACCGACAATCATTTGGTATCGTAATGGTATTGAAATTGATCGTACATACACAATAATTATGTCACAACAACAACAAAATGGCCATCATGAAGTGTTCAATACATTATCAATTATTGTTGATCATAATGATAATCAAGCACAATATACATGTCAAGTGATGAATAGTTTGACAGCCATACCATTACAGGAATCGATTACATTGAATGTATTTTGTAAGTAATGATTTTTTTTTTAAATTAATTGAAATTTAAACGAAAAAAAATCTATCCAGTGTTTCCCACACAAATTCATATTGATGGTCCAACCGAAGTGCTATTATCAGATGATGGTTCGCAACAACAACAACAACAACAACGGCAACAACAAGGTTTGTCATTTTTTTTACGTTACGTGTTTATTGACTGTTATTTTTTTTTCTTTTTGCTTGCTTACTTGCCTTCCATCGATAATAAAAAAAAATTTTTTGCACTCGAATTTATTCATGGACATTCAATGGCTGATGATAACATGTTTACGGTTGATTGGATCAATTTTTTTTTGTACGGGATGCTGGAAATCAAAATGAATGGCCATCATGAATGTTGGAATATTCGAATATAGGAACACCAATAACATTAGAATGTAATGCACATCCTGTATCACATCAACCGAATGAATCAAAAATACGTTGGCTTATCGATGGTAAAGAAGTTGATTCAGATGATTATTATAATAATAATAATAATGATGAACATGATCATCATGATGGTCATGTTAATAATAATGGCCATAATCAACAACAACGATCAATAATCAACAATGTTGGTAATAATAATAATAATAATAATTATGTTCACATGATCAAACATGATCATCAAAGCTGGACATTACGATCAAATATAACAATTGTGATCAATAATAAAGAACCAAATATACGTAATATAGCTTGTATTGGTAAGTATCGATGATGATGATGATGATGATGATCGATTAAAATTTAAATGACACTTTCTCTCTCTTATGGGCTCAACTTTTTTCCATTTTTTTTTATTCTCAATATCTAACTTCTCTTATTCATCGTTCCACTATCGATTGATCGATTGACGACAACACATCGATGTCATCATCATCATCATCATCATCATCATCATTGTCGTTTTAAATTCAAATTGAACTCAATCGAATCAATATGTAGCCTATTCAACGAATGGAAAATTCGAAACATTATCTACAACTCATCAAATCAATGTGATTTGTAAGTTTTGCGTAATGTGAAAAAATCTTATTTTTCATTTTCTCTTTTTTTTCTCACACACAAAGATCCACCAGAAATGCCCATTTTACTTGGCGTTAAAAATGGCCAAGTAACCGTTTTTGTTGGTGAAATATTTAAATGTAAATGTGTTTGTTATGGTGGTAATCCACGTGCCAATTTAATCTGGTTGAATCAAAATGATCGTGAGGTATGAATTAACCCACATTCCTATGAATCAGGAACAACATCCATAAAACATTTATTTACGTCGAATTGATAGGGAAAAAAATTCATTTCTGAATTCAATTTCAAACAACTACAAGCAATAATGACATCAGACAATGTTGTTGCTGTTGTTAATGTTTTTTATATTGAATTATAGCAATTATTTATCGGTCAAATTGACAAATAACCATCAATGGAAACAAACTACAACAACTAACAACAAATAGCTTCTATTAGTTAGTTTTTAGTTATCACCAAAAAAAAACAAAGAAAAAAAAGATCAATGGCCAGAATATTCTTTTGTTTCTGTTTTCTATTACCATTGTTATTGTTAACCCAAAAAAAAGCTAACAAAGAGAATTGTGAATTCTTGTTTGCACTAAATTTTCGTTGTTCATCATTTATTTTATTCGATTTCCAATTCTTTTTCTTTCTCACAATGTTTGTCCATTACATTTTTTTTTCTCTCTCTCTCGTTTCGCCATTCACCACCATTCAATTTGATTCTGAAAAAAAAGATATCCGCTTTAGCAACAACAACCGGTACTGGTATTAATAGTGAACTTGTATTACGTCCAACTTCCAATGATCATGGTCAAATATTTCGTTGTCACGTCGTACATCCATCGTTGGAAAAGCCATATGAAGTTTTCTTTACGCTTCATGTAATATGTAAGTTAATGTTTAAACGAATTTTTTTTTCTTTTGTTTCATGTTCATTTTCTATATCTATCTATCTATCTATTCTATCTATTTCCATTCTATCTATTTAATACACAAAAACATTCACATTCTACCCTATGTGTGATGTTTGTGTGTGTGTGTGTGTGTGTGTGCTGTATTATCGCTTTCTCCTTTACTTGTTATCGTTGGGCCAAATCTATCTAATTTTTTTTTCTTTGTTCATTTGTTTCGGGAGATTTTATTTATACGATATATATAATAATAGTAATAGTAATAACAATTTGCTCCATTTGATTTCGGTTTCATTTCTGTTGCTGCTGTTGCTGTTTGTTCCATAAATGGCTTCTATTAACTGGAATTAACTATAGTTAGTATATCAGTTAGTAGTAGTTCATGAAAGATTGGGCAATGAAATATAGAATATGGGTGAAAAAAAAGGGTTTCAACAAAGTGATTTTCATTTTCATTGAATTTTTTTTTTGTTCTCTTGAATGTTTTAAATTTTTTTTTGCCTTGTTGATGATGATGGTTTTCCATTCATTAAATTCGTAGCCAGTCAATCGTAACATTGTACCAACAGAATCAGCAGAAACAGCAATAGAACAGCTATAAATATTGCTAAACGTAATCTTGATTGTTTACAACAACAACAACAACAACAATAACAACAAATAAACGAAAAAAATGATGATGATGATGGCGATGATGATAATGATAATGATGGCAAAAGTGAAAACAAAAGAAAATTTTAATTGCATTTTCAAAGTCAATTAGTTTCTATTTCCATTTAGAATGTTTTGATACCATTTCAACCTTTGAGGGTTCATACTCACTCACTCACTCATTCATGTTCGATCAGATTTCTTGGACGATTTCTTTTGACCTTTCTTTCTTTCTTTTTCTGTTGAAATTGATTTTCTTTCTCTTTCAATAATAAAAATGAAAATGTTTGTCAATTTATGTTTACAGAAATTTTTGTTTTTTACTGTTGTGTTGTTTTTATCTATTTTTTTTGACTCATTCATAAATATGAATGTCAATTTTATTATCATTTTGGTTCCAAGAACAAATGAACAAAATGAAATGAAATGAAACATAAATTCTTTACCAAATTCCTTGATATTGAATGCAATTAGATGATTGAAAATTTTTTTTTCCATTCCATTTTACGTTTGACATACATAAAATGAATTTTTCGTTAAAGTCGTTCAGTTTAATTTAAAGCAAAGACGAGCTTTTTCCGGCATTCTATTTTCGTTCGTTCATTCGTTCGTTTTTTTTAAGATTTTCGTGCAATTAAAAATCAAGTGATTTCCGATTCTGTTGCCAAAAAACAGCCATTTTGTTCGATTTCCGTTTTTCGTATCTTTTGGCAATAATTTTTTTTTCTAACAGTCAGTAAAGAAAAAATTTTCAAAATTGAATTTAAAATGAAGAATTCACAATTGAAAAAAAATTGGAACATTTTCACCATTGTGTAACACTAATAGAAAAATTTCCAGAATGTTTTTTTTCCTGAGAAAATTTCCTTTAATCGCTATGACTATTTCAACTTGATTTTCCCACTTTTATATGTCCAATTTTATAATGATAGCAATAACAGAAAAATGACATGATTTGGAACACATTCCCATTAATTGGCATAGCGGAGGATTACACATAAAGACTGGCAAAAAAAAAAAAAATAAAAAGTGGTAGATACAAATCTTGTCAGATGATCGAATTTTTATTATCAGTGCAAAGAAATTCTCCACTGTCATAATTGTTTCAATTGAGTCGTTATTTTGTTTTGTTTTTTTTTTGATTCAAAATAAATTCGTAATAATAGATAGATTCGCGAATTCCATTGAAATTTATCGATCAAAAATAGAATTTTTTTTTTACAAATTTCCGATGAGCAATTTGTTCACAAATCTTATTGATTCCGAGGTTATTGTCTTTTTTTTTTTGCTCACAATTCTGATTCAATCGACTTTAATAGCTTCAGGCATTTTGATCAAAGAAAAAAAAAGAATCGAAACACTAGAATATGAAACAATTTTTTTTTCTTCCTTTCTCTTCATCATCATCATCATCATCATTCATTCATTCAAAAAAAAAAACGAAACCGAAAAAAAATTTTTGATGGCCAAAATTTAATTGACTTTTCATAGTTTTCGACACACTGTATGTTTTGGACAGTTTAGGTCAACAACCAAAAAATTAATTGTGTTCAGTTGATTTGGTTTCGGTTTCGGGTTTGTTTTTTTTTGTTTGCAATTGAAATGAATGTTGCCCATGTGGACACTCATCACTCATCATTTATGAAGAAATTTGTCTTTTGTTTTCATCATTTAAGAAATTTGATTTTTCCCTGTTTTTTTGTGCTTGTTTCATTTCATTTCATTTCATTTTCGCTTCATGGATCACTTGATTTGAAACACACACACACACACGCTATTTGCTCATTTATATGTCCCGATGATGATGATGATGACGACGATGACGAGGACCCGAAATTAAATGGGCCCGAAAAAAAGAACAAGAAAATTTTCAAAACTAACGAATTGAAATCTATGGTTTCTAATTTTATTTGTAGAATGATTGAGAAGAATTTTTTTTTTCTATTTCTCTTCATTGTTGATGTTTTGGTTTGTAAACAAAACAAAAAAAAATTCATTTCTCCATCTGACAACACATTATAGTTTTTGTCGTCGTCTGTGATGATGATGATGATGATGCTTGAAAAAAAATAGAAAATAGAAAAATCCAAGTCTGACCAACAATTCGATTGATTCGTTTTTTTTTTTTTTTTGATTCGGCCGCAACAACAACAAGATGAATTACCGGAAAGATAAATTGACTTGTTTGGTTTTCACTAAACAAGTTTGATTTTTTTTTCTCGGGTAAATTTCGATGATGATGATGATGATGGTTGTATGATTGGTTGTGATTTGACTGTACATACTTCACTATACTAATAACTTTCTTCAATATTTGTGTGTGTGTGTGTGTGTGTGTATTTTTGAAAGACTGACTTTTATATTTGTTCCACCGATGATGATGATGATTTGATTATGTTATATAACCAAATGGGGGGGCGTTTCGTGTTTGTGTGTATGTGTGTGTGCGAATGTCATTACACGGATGATGATGATGATGATGATGATGGAGATGGGAAAAAGAAAAAAGTTTCGATCATAAAGAAATTTTCCTTGAATTTTTTTTTTCTTTTTCTTTCTTTTTTCCACTTAGATTGATAGCCCATTTTGATTTCTGTTTTTTTTCTTTATTTTCTCGAAATATCGATCATCGATTTGTTGTTGTTGTCGACAATGATTGTTGGTTTGGTTTGAGCCAAAAAAAAAAAGAAAACCGGAATCACATTTTTCAAACAATCAAAAATCAAAGAGAAAAACATCGAAAAAAATTCAACTTACAAAGTCGAACGTAAAAAAATTCAATCTCAGTCGACAGACAATCAAGAAAGAAAAAACAACTTTGTCATTTCTTTTTTGAAAGCTAAACCAAAAAAAAAAATTGATTAATTGAATTTTCTTTGGAAACGAAACGAAAAAACCGAATTCGATTCAATTCTCATCAATTTATCAAAATCATTATTCCATCATAAACATCTGTATGAAAATTCTTTTTTTTTTTTGGTTCCGGTGGTGGGTGTATGAAGAAAAACACCCAGATTTTTTTTTTTTTTTTGATATGGGTCAGTTTGATGGTTGGATCGATTCTCGTTTTGCAAACATTTATTAGAGTTTATTAAATTAATTGAACCGAAATATATATTCTGAAATATTTTTTCCAAACATTTGTTATATGATAATAAGACAATATATGAATATATGAATATATGAATGTGATAATTATAAAGATGATAATCGTGTATTGTAGATTTTTTTTGTTTTTGTTAGATGTGAATCATACATATATGTTTGTTTAACAATAGAAAAGTGAATTTTTGATCTTATCATTCAATTTCACCAATTTATTCAATTGTGAAATGACATGACGTTCAAATTCTTCTTGACTTTCGGCCGGTATATTTTTACTAGCATGTTGTGCTTCCAAATGCAATTTTGAACGATAAGCACAAAGATCAGCATAACGAACCGGAACGGGCATTGCAATTGGTCCACGAAAACGAGTACAATTATGACATAGATAGAAACAAAGTTTCTCCAAATCATCCATGTTCATTTTTCGTCGTTCATAATCATTATGTAACACGACGTATTTCATTGGACGTGATGTTCCCTATGGTTGTTGTTGTATTAAAAAACGTGAAATATATATAAAATCGATATTTGAATTTTCACTTACCAATGATGAGAAATGTGAATTCATGAAGAACATACATTTGGTTGGATCGGTAATTGTATGATCGACAACAGTACCTGGTGGTACATTATATACCGGACGATCAGCCGAACCGCTTGGATTTTGCAATACGAATCGAGTTTGATGACCTTTCTGTGTGACAATATACACCAATTTGCCAGTTTTTGTTCGTCGTCGTATAGCTGTACGAATTTGATTGATTTCATTTTCAGCATATTTAAATTGTCCATCGGAAACACCATCACGAAAAATGACAAAATTCTCCGGTAAATATTTGTTACGCTTTTCATATTCATCCAACAATTCATCAACCATTTCTTCAAGTACATAGATCATTTCTTCTTTTTCACGTTTTTGAACACGTACACTGGCCGAATAACGGGTGAATTCATGGTCATAGCTTCCAATTGCACAAGCAATTGAACTTTGGACTTTTTCCGTGTAACTCGGATGATTAACATCAACACCAATGGCCATAGTTTTAGTATGGTCAATTGATAACGATTGAAGATCTTGGCGTTCAATAAAGCTATTTTGACCATTAAGTTTTCCATTAACTTTAAGCAAAAGATTCTCAATATAACCACGATTACGTCGTTTAGCCTTCATTACGGACAAACATTGTGTGACAATACCGAATTTTTGATCACCAAAATGTTTGACAGCATTGTACAAGAATGGAACTAGATTGAAAATAGAAAAAATATAAATCAATCAAATCAAATTATCAGACACACTTACTGTGAGGCAATGCTACAAACAACAAGTTAAGATTGGGCAATTTTTTCAAAATGTTTGCAAAAACATTTTTTACCACATCCAGACTTCGATTATCGATTGGCACCACTTGTTTTTCAATGCAATTCGATAAATTCATACCAAAACGATTACCTGTTTGTTTCAATTCTAATACAATACTATCCACATCGCGTTCACCGAATTTCTCGTCAAAGCTAAAGAATGCCCATCTAGCTACAGAAGCCGATGCAAAACGTTCATTACGGTTGCCACCACGTACACGTGGTTCATCCAAAACACGGCCACAAAAGCGAACAGGTTTTGGTGAAAGATCAGTACCAAATTGAGCCATTCGTTCCGGATTACTTTTGACAATTTCTTGTGTAAATCGTGATAAATGATTGAAATAAATCAATGGTTTATGAGTGGCCGTACGTAATAATTCATTCTGTATGATGGAATCGATTTTTGAATTGTTCAAAAATTGTTTCTCTACCAAATAAATTAGTTCCAATGGAATGACTGTATCACGTTTACCACACATTTGAACGACCGGATAATCTTTCACTGATATTCTATATTTCGTGAGAAAATAATCATGAACAGAAATGGGTGTTTCTTCATCAGTGCCATTCTTTTTCATCATAAATGTTACTTCATGTGGTCGTCGTGCTGCAAACGCTTTCACTATATATTTTTGTTTACGGCCAGTATAATCAGTATTCACTGCTAATCCACGAATAATTTTGCTAATATTTTCAATTTCATTTGGATTTAAATGTTGCGGATCACGACCTTCGGAAATCATGGCCACTAATTGTAATAATGTATCAGCTTCCAATGAAATCATACATGATGTTTTTAGATGTAGATTCAACGATGGTCCCATTTCGGTTAAATGTACGGCCGTACTAAAACCTTGTACAAATTTAACAAAATTTTTTGGGCTACGGATAACACCGGATTCAATATCGAATAAATTACGTCGATGAGGATGAAATTTTGACAAGGATACATTTTGTATTAATAATTCAAGAAAATGTATGATCACTTGTGGTGCTTCCGATGTACGGCCTTCATAAAAGTCCACAATTTGTGTTAAATCAATTTTTTGTACATTGACAATTTTGGCAACAAATCGTTTTCTTTGACCACCAATATTAGCTTCGAAATTCTTGGTCAATTCGTTTAAATCTATTTCTTTAGTAGTGTAGATATTCTTTCCAATATCATAGACAAATTCATTTAATTGTCTCATTTTTTCATCGTTTATTTCAATAAATCGAGTAACCAATTCTAAAGCATTATTAGCAAAATATTTTTGCTTCCGTTCATTATTAGCATTGATTGCGACACGTTCTTCATCATCTTTGAAATTGAAATCAATGTTATAATGATAGACCATGGTCGGCTTTATACTGATTCGCATGTAATTAGCCAATAGTTCAATTTTACGTCCTTTGACGCCATGTTCAATTTCGTTGGGCAATACAATGTCATACGCTTCGGATTCCGGATATGATGTAAAGTTTCGCGGTGCCATACGATCACCACCAGCACCACTGCTTATACCACGAGTACCGGAACCAATTCTTCCACGGTCACTATATCCACTTCTTTCGCGTTCGCCACCACGGCTGCCATATCCACTTCCGCGTCCGGTACCTCGTTCACCATAGCTTTCGCGTTCGCCACCACGGTCGCCGTATCCAGCTCCGCGTCCGGTACCCCGTTCACCATAGCTTTCGCGTTCGCCACCACGGTCGCCGTATCCAGCTCCGCGTCCGGTACCCCGTTCACCATAGCTTTCGCGTTCGCCACCACGGTCGCCGTATCCAGCTCCGCGTCCGGTACCTCGTTCACCATAGCTTTCGCGTTCGCCACCACGGTCGCCGTATCCAGCTCCGCGTCCGGTACCTCGTTCACCATAGCTTTCGCGTTCGCCACCACGGTCGCCGTATCCAGCTCCGCGTCCGGTACCTCGTTCACCATAGCTTTCGCGTTCGCCACCACGGTCGCCGTATCCAGCTCCGCGTCCGGTACCTCGTTCACCATAGCTTTCGCGTTCGCCACCACGGTCGCCGTATCCAGCTCCGCGTCCGGTACCCCGTTCACCATAGCTTTCTCGTTCGCCATATCCACTTCCACGTCCGGTACCACGTTCACCATAACTTCGTTCACGTTCATCATCGCGTCGACTACTGGAGCGATAATCATCTTTTTCTTCACCAGAAACAACTGAAGAGATTCTTGTCGATTGAAGTTCTTGTATGGTTCTATCACTTTGTTCTAGGGATAATCATCAATTTAAAAAAAATTGGAGAAATTATAAGGAAAAACGCTCAAAATACCTTGAATTGATAATTCAGACATTCGTGAACGAGTTTCTTCTTCTTTAGATTCTAATTGTTCTCGTTGTGATGGTTGACCAGAAGAACTGGCCATACCACGAAAACCGGAACGTGCACGTGATCGTCCACGTGAACTCATTTTGTAGTATTATATACTTTTAATTTCACAAAAAAAAATCAACAGAATTTAATCGAAAATGAATTTGAATTGATGAAATTGTATTAATACGTTTTAGAAAATCGAAAATCAACGAAACAAAAATGAAAAAATGAAAGTTCGAATTTTTGGAAAATGTGGTTAGCGAAAAAAAAACATGAAAAAAAAGTGAGAAGTCATGCGTTGTGTGATGATGTTTTTATAACATTTATTCATGCAATACTCACGCATTTCCGAACAATGATAACATCGAACAAAATTTTTTTTTTTTGTAAACATATTCATAGATGACGTACGGAAACGCCAATCATGCCATCTAAGGGCAATTTTTTATTTTTTCAATATATATTTGAATTTGAATTTGTAATTTGTAATTTTTGTTTTCTGAATTTTTTAATTTTTTTTATTTTAAATTTTTTTTTCATTTTATTTTACAATATATGGCAACAAAATTTGTGGATGGATGGCCATGAAAAATAAAAACCTGAAACCATTATTATCACTGAAATTTATAAATAAAACTAAAAAAAAATAACAACAACAACAACAACAAACAAATTGGACTGGACTGGACTGGATACACACAACATCATCATCATCATCATCGTGATTAGTTCCACCGGATCAGCTAAACATCACGTTTCCAAAGTTCATTAAGGAAAATGATACAGTAAGTTTCAGAATACAAGCAAAGAATGAAGAAAGAATGGTAGAGAGATGGAATAGCCTTTAGTTTTTTTTTATCTTACTTATAGAATTAATTCAGTTATTATTATTATTATATACACAGTGTGTGTGATTCTTGATCCATTCAAGAATAAAAAAACATTCGAATTTTTTTTCTTTATGGTCCAAATAACCAATTTTTTTCCATTCTCAATGAATACCGATAGATATGATCATCATCAGCATCATTATGGTTGTTATTGACAATGACATTTTTTTTTTTGGATCAGGATTAAATCATCATCGATGATCGAATCGAATGATGAGCAAATTCGATCGATAATTTGGAATTACACAACAACAACAACAAAAAAAATTGTCATATGGATGAAGATTTTTTTCTTTCCATCTTTGATCAACAATGTATCTGATTCCTTTTAATTCTATTATTTGTTCCCAGAATCGAATACCGTTTTATTTTTTCTGTTTTGGTTTAGAAACCATATTGAATGAGGATTTTTTTTTTTTTTTTTTTGATTATCACGATAAACGACACAACAAATTTTATTAGTTAGTTAGTCCGGTTTTTAAAAGTTATCGTTGTTACGAAATGAGTTGTTTAATTAGTTTTTTTTTCACGCATCCTTTCAGAACAAAACAACATGATGATGGTCAGTGTAAAAATTTCTTGGTAACACAAAAAAAGTTTTTCCAATCAATTCCAAAGAAAAACAATGAAATGAAAAAAAAACGATACCATTCTTCAATTAGGCTAATTTTGTGTAAAAACAAAACAAAACAAAAAACAGAAAAAAAAGTTTTGCAAAAATTACTATTTCGATACAATAAAATGTAACAAATGTACATTGCGGATATAAATAGCCAGATATAGATAGATAGAAATATATTCGATTTTTTTCTCATCGGTATATATGTATATCTAGAGATACTGTTGTTTCGTTAATAATAATAACTAAAAATATCATTACATTATTATTCGATTTATATTATCGAATAAATGAATCAATCATGTAATATTCTGATGATGTTGATTGTTGTTTACTTTTTGTTGTTGTTGTTGTTGCTGCATTTTGTATCATATAATATTCGTTTCGATAATTGGAACAAAAATCAAATCATCACATATAAATAAAGAATATATGATCCCAATGTTCCAAATCATCATCGGTTTTTCTTGTGTGTGTGTGTGTGTGTGTGTGTATTACTGTTTTATATGGTGGAAAAAATCCATTTATCATTTTATGTTATGATGAAGATGAAAATAAAAATAACGATTGATTGCATATCGATCTATCGATTGATTGATGTTGTTTGTGTTGATATATAAATCAGTGACGGTGTGTGTGTGTGTGTGTGTGTGTAAGCGAGTGTTTGTTTCGTGATTCTCTGATTTCAGAGAAGAAAAATTACTTTTTACATCGAATATATCATACATACCCTATAATCAATTTTTTTTCTTATGTCGATGTTTTCTTGTATGTTTTTTTTTGTTTTTTTCTCGTATCGAATATATTATATAGATTAAGATTGAATGTACATCAAGTCCAAGTAATCCATGTTCGACGTTAACATTGTTAAAAACAAATAATCATGATGATGGTAATAGAATGATCATGACTGATGATGATGGCAATGGTGATGTCGATGATCAACAACAAGATGTCCACAATAATAATAATAATAATAATGATATTCACATTGAAACCATATCATACCGGCAAATGTTTGCTATCGACAATGATTATGATGAAATTGATCCATCAGCGTTGATAAATTATAAACAAAACAATGAACATCAACAATTGAATGATGATAAAAAGGGTGGCATTTTATATCGAACGAATTGTCGACGACAACAACATGAACATTTGAATCTATTTCGACCTTATGATAATAACATGAGTATATCAAATTTTCATTCATCATCATCACCGATAGCATTATCGAATAAAATCATCTACATATTTCGTGTGAAATGCAAATGATGATCAAACACAATTGGCATGTATTGCTAATAATCCTTTGATTACAAATCACGGTAAGTGTCAAAAATAGATTTTAAAAAAATTGAATTGTGTGAACAATAAAAAAAAATGTCAAAAAAAAAATTAAATTAAACTGAGGCACAAAATCAACACTACACATACACAAGTGGTGGAAATAGAAACGAAGAAAAAAAACATCATAAATTCATTCGAATTAATTTACCATGGTTTTTTCAAAAAAAAAAAAAAAAAAAAAAAAAAAAAAAAAAAAAAAAGAAAGAATGGATGAATGAAGCAAATTTATCTAGCTTTCTTAAGATGATCATTACACTACACCCTGTATATTATAATCTTAAATCCTAAATAGAAATTAATGTCTTTTTTTTGTGAATCTTATGGATACTCTATCTCTCATGGCTTGTTGCATCTTTAATTCATTCTCCGTTGGACGACGGGTGATTATTATTAACCGAAAAAAAATCTTCACTTTTTGTCACTGTATTTACTGTTGTGATTCATAATCACCACACACTGTTGTGGTTCATTTTTTTTTATTATCCAACACCACCCAATGGCCATAAACAATGATGATAAATAATAATGCGTGAATGAAAAACCATATTTTGCAAATAAATCAAACATCATCATCATACTGTTGGAAAAAAATCCCGTGTATATTCTGGTATTACCGAATTATATATGGATAAAAAAGCCATACGATCAGATAGAATATTAAATGTTCATTGTAAGTAACTTAATTTTTTTTGTTTGAAGCACATAAATAAAATTTCTTTTTTTGGATTAAATGTAAATTAATTTTCATTTCTTTTTTTCTTCATTTCATGTCCTTGGAACATAAAAGATAAGCCAAAATTTTTGAAAACAATCGAAACAATCGAATTGAATGAACGAGAAAATTTTCAGCTACAAATATTGTTACGATCAAATCCTATATCGAATTCGATACGTATGAATCGTATTATGAGAAAAATATCAACATCGAAACATGATGATGCTGATAATAATCTTCAATTAGATCGATTATTAATCGCTAATCAACGATCGGATTTTTTATTAGAAAATTTAAAATGGGAAAATATTCAAGATTATCTGGAATTAATACCATCACAATGGCATTGGCAATTATCAGTGGATAATCATAGCATATTGATCGATATGTATAATGTAACACGAAATGATTATGGCCTTTATGTTTTACGTGCAGAAAATTCTATCGGTTATTCATTAATGTTCATACGGTTATTCATACGAAGTAAGTTGTTAAAAATTATTTAAAAATTTTCTTTTTTTCAATTTATCCGAATCCCAACTATTTTTTTGTAGCCATTTCTTCTATCGATAAGATTAGAGTTGTAGTGCCTAGAAAAACGTCTGTGATGACCAACACTACCAATCAATCATCAACCATAAATCACCGTATCCAAATGGATAACAGTACCGCGATTGAAATAATCGAATTAATTGAAAATAATGATCGAAATTTTCGTATTGAATGTGATGTAAATGATGGTAATCCATCGTCAATAATTCGTTGGACGAAACAATTTTTCAGTGAACATTTACAACGCTTACAAATTCATAATATTCGACATCAACATCAGCAATCGAAATCAATCAATTATTGGCCTTTATCTAATGATCATTATCATTATCATCATACACAACATCATTCTGTGGATATACCTTACCTCTACGATGATATGAATGCTGATGATGATGATTATAATTTTTTAATTAATTCAAATTTACATTCAAGCGATATGTTTATCGATTGGTCACGTTCAAATGTAACACAAACAGTTTTATCGAAAAAGAATTCCAAGCAAATAGCAAATTCAGCAGCAAACAATCATCATCAACAACAACATCCAAACTATAGTCATTATAATAATAATAATAATAGTTTATCCATACATTCTGAATTGGCAATAAATCAAGTAAACTTTGTTGATTCCGGTATTTATACATGTCATACAATGAATGATAGCCGTTCAATAGCCATACGTATTCGACATCGGCCAAGAATATTTGTACCATATAATTTAAGGAAAATAGCTGCAAATAATGGTGAACAACAATCGGTAAAATTTGTCTGCTCAGCATTGGCATATCCGACAAATGTTTATTTCAATTGGACACGATTCACTACTGTTAATGATGATGATGATGATGATGATGATCACAATAACAATAATAATAATAATGCTGATAGTGATGAAATTCCAAAAAAACAACAACAACAAACATCAATGATGCTGATTAATAGTGATAAATATCGAGTGATTTTTCCATCATCCTCTGAATCGTCGTCCACATCATCAGCATTGGAAACGGAAATGATAATTAAAAATTATCATCATACAAGTGAATTAATTATTCGTCATCTCGATAATAATGATTATGGTATATATGAATGTATGGTTAATAATGAATTTGGTAATGATCATCAACGATTTGAATTGGTTCGAAAAAGTATGCTATTTAATATTTTATAATGAACAACAAACATTCTTTTCTGTTTGTTTACACAAAAATTTCAATCTATTTATTTCGATCTTTTTATAGGCTATCCAGAAAGTCCAAAAAATTTACAAATTCTAAATCTAACACATCAACAAGCATTTTTACGATGGAATCCTGGTTTTAATTATGGCCATGAACAATCATTTACGATACGGTTATGGTCCACGAAACATTCATTAACTTCTGATGATGAGTTTAGCGGTTATGTTGATGGTCATGATGATGATGATCGTATCGATCCAAAACAACCGAATGATGGACGAATATTTGCCAACATCAGCAATAATTATTTTCAACTAAATAACCTTGAACCGAATACTCATTATCGTTTATTATTATGGGCAAAAAATCATTTAGGTCGAAGTCGAAAATCATTACGAAAAACATTTCATACTTTATCCATATTACAATATCAACAACAACAACAACAACAACAGATGCAAAATTTTAGGAATAAAAATCGCCATCATCAACAACAACCGACAAATCCTTTATATGCAGCATCAGCTGATGAACAAAGTTTAAATGGTCGTCTAATTATTTTGAATGATAATGGTGTTATTGGTGGTGGTAATGGTGATACAGCTGCATCACAATCATCGACAATTGGTGGCCATCGTTCACAGAATCGTCGTTTAGCAATGGTTGTTGGTGAAGATTTTGTCGAATTAACCATATTGATGGGTGGTTTAATCATAATTCTAGCAATTATATCATTCATAATGATTATTTTCATCTATTGGCGTAAACGGAAATCATCATCAACAACAACAGCAGCAACAGCATCAATCATCTAACAACAACAACAACAAAATCAATGATAAAATTAATGAATCACAGCAACAACAACAACAACAGCTACCAGAAAATGGTTACAATCAACATCACCATCTTACAAACCACAACAGTAACAACAATGATCGATCCAAAACAAAATTGATGATGATGATGAATCAAAATGAATTTCAGCCATCAATATCAGTTGATGCAAATAATTCTGCTGCTGCTGCCGCCGCTACAACAACATATCATTTAATCAAAACGACTACCAATGATGGTGATAATAATATTTGTAATGAATTAATGGCAGCATCATCTACACCAATGGCCACTACACCATCATCATCTTCGATAGCGATGAATGATTATGTCAATGTGATTGATGGTCATCATCATACACATCATCATTTGAAATGTATGTTTGTGTGTTCTAGGATCAAATTAATTTTTTTCATTTATTTTTTTTTCTTAAAAGATTATAATAATGAATCTAATGGTCATTATCTAGCCATCACATCCAATGACCATCATCATCATCACCATCATCAACAGTTGCAACAACAACAAAGATATGAATTTCCATATGAATTAACTACAATAAATGATAGCCAATCAAGTAATGATCATCATCATCATTCATATAATCATAATCATCACTCACATCACAATCAACAGCATGGACATCTAATACAATCATCATCAGAATCAGAATCATCATCATCATTTGATAAACAATTACAATATGTACTTTCACATCAACAGGTAAGGATGGTTTTTTTGTTTAATTAATTAATTTTAACCCTTCGGACCAGTGACGTTACAAATTCGCGTGTTGGTTGATCAACCATTGTTTCCACTGCATTCACAATCATTGGTTATCACATTCTGTATGTTTGTAACATCGAATACAAATACCGGTTTATGATTTGATTTCATTTGATGAAACTTTTTTTTTAATTTTCCGTTTTGAAAAAAGAGAAAAGAGAGCGAAAAGTGAAAAAAGTTTTATGAATTTTTTCAAAAAATTCCAACAAAGTCGACACACACACACAAACATCTGTCAGTCATATTTAACCATTGGTAATTTTTTTTTCCTAAATCTAATTTGATTTGATTTGATTGTCAAAAGAAAACATACGTTCATTTCCTATTTATTATGACGCTTATGTTTTTTTTACTAGCTTCTCCTTGCTGTGGCTTGCTAAATGTAATCATGTTTATCATCATATTCATAATTAATTTCAATTTTCTTGTTCAATGTTTATTCTTTGGCTAATTTTGTTTGATCGCAAACACAAAATTTCAGCCAGTCAATTACATAACATATGTTATTTTCATTTACAAATACTCTATCATCATTATTGATTGATTGAATGGAATGTAAATTATTAATTTATTAATTTATATTTTTATATATCACCGGGCATATTGACCTGATCAAATATGAATGAATTTTTTTTCTATTTTCGAATGGAAATGGATTTGGATTTGTTTTTGCTGAAATAAACCCCCTTTTTTACATATATAGAAAATTATATTGAATGATGATGATTGCAAAACTCAAAGTCTCTATTTTCGAATGGAAATGGATTTGGATTTGTTTTTGCTGAAATAAACCCCCTTTTTTACATATATAGAAAATTATATTGAATGATGATGATTGCAAAACTCAAAGTCTCTGTGTGTTTGCTGTCATAGAAAATAATTATAATAATCATTACACCCGTTTTTTTTGTTTTTGAGATTTTCTAAATGACAACCAGTGACAGAAACATTATTATTTGGTTTACAAAAAAAAAGAAGAAAAAAAAAGATTTCTAAAGTAAAAAAAATTTCATTAACAACAGAGAGAGAATGGTGTTGAATGAGAAATTTCTTTTTTATTCTCTGATAATAGTATCTCGGTCGTTTTTTTTTGTTGACAAACGATCCAAAAAAAAGTTGATTATTTTAATTTTCATGCTGGTTTATTTTTAAAAAAAATTCTGTGTGTGTGTATGTGTCTGTGATGTTTGGCCTTTATTTTTGTGTATTCACAAATTAATTAATCTTTGCCTTATCTCGATCCTGGATCTTTGTAGATTTTTTTTGCCCACTTTTTTTCACGTTATGTGCTTTATATGTGTGTCTGAATGATAATTATCATTTTAAATTTTTTTTCTCCTTTTGATAAAATCCAAGAATGGCTTTTTCTTTTCTTTTTTTTCTAAACCTTTTTTTTAATATATCTCATTTCACATCTCCATTTATATATGATGATGATATGGATCCGAAAAAAAAGAATTCTTTTCTTTTTCAATGGAAGAAAAATTTTAAATGAAATTTTGATTTTTTTTTCGTCTCTTGTTTCGCAAACATTCGAGGCTAAATCCTCCAATGCTCTAATTCGATCACACTTGGCCAAGAATTTTTTTCCAAGCAAAAAATCTAATTATTTAATCTTTTTTGAATCTCTTAAATATATTCTAAAAAGTAGCTTTCTTTAGATTTTGCCCTTTTTTTTCTTCATTACATTTTGATGAGCCAATCTGGTTATCCACATCTGATGATGATGATGATTATGATGAGCTTGAGCCATTATTATTTTTTTTATCAAGTTTTCCGCCTACAACATATAGTGAAGCTTTTCCATTTATTTAACTGTTGTTGAGTTTTTTTTTCTCGTCTGATTCAAAATCTCGTTCATTCATTTCAATGAGATGTATTTGAAAAGAATGAAAAAAAAGCTTCTTTTATTTCACATAGGATAGGATTTATAAAAACGAACGAAAAAAAAACATTTTAAGAATCTTTTTCCACCGCCAACAACAACAACAACAAAAAAACAGTGAAAATTTGTTTCGAATTTTCACTCTTTTTTTCTGCAAAAAAAAAAAATCTTTCGACAAGCTTCAATGGGTTTTATGAAAAATATTTTCTTATTTACTTTGTCGGCCAACGGATAGTAGTAGCCATTTATCATTAATTTTGTTTTTTTTTCTTTCATTTAATTTAAAATCCATTTATATATTTGTCATCAATAAGTCGTTCGAGGCATGTTGAAAAGGAAAAAAATGGAATGAAATTTTTTTTTTTTTGGATAAATGGAATCTCCAATCATCATCATCATCATTATTGAATTCATTTTTTTCTGGCAAGATTTTCTGTTTCTTTTCCAGGATATTGTTCAAAGAAAAAAAAATTTTTGTGTTGATTTTTTCTCCCTCTCTACCCCCTTACAAATTGAAATTGATTTTGATGAAAAATTTTTTTTTACCATTATTCATTCATTCGATTCTCGATTCATTTAGTGAAAAACAACATGTGTGTAAATAAAGTTTAAAATAATTTGAAAATGTGAAATTTTGTTTTTTTTCTCTCTCTCTCTGAAAGTGAAATTCTATGATCCCGAAATTGGAACATGGATTAGAAAGTGAATGAAAATTGAAAACTTGAAAAAATAAGATAAAAGAATTAACGGACAACACACATGCAAGGAGAAAAAGTTTTTTTTTCTACATCTTAAAACCATTATTACATTACACTATAGTGCAAACCAACCAAAGTAATATGTAGGTTGCCAATTCTGGATTTCTTCACTTCACACACACACACTGTTTTTCTATTAGTTAACTTTTAGGATTTCAATACTTGTGAATCAGGTGTCCAATTTAATGATTACTGAAAAAAAATCTGTTGTATGTGTGTGAGTATAACGCCTGGATATATCGATTGGATTTTGGTTGTCATTTTCAATTCTCTATCATAAAAAGAGTTTTAAAAAGTATTGAAGTGAAAAAAGTGTGTGTGTGTTTGTTTGTTGTATGGAAGTTAATTTCAAAATCTAAAATTTCTTTTTTTTCATTTTTTCTTTCTTTCTTGTTGATTTCATTTCCTTTTTTATTCATTATTTTTTTTGCTGATTTTTTATCTGTTTGACTTACTTAATTAATTGTTATTTTACTTTATATAGATAACAAATGTCCATCTATTACCTGATACATTAGAACAATTAACTATTGATTCGTCAACATCACCACAACCACAACAACCGCTATCATCAATAGCATCATTATCATCATCATCATTATTGTCACATATGACTATTACTGATCCAATAATGGCTACTGCTGGTACATATCAAATTAGTTTTACACCCATACATTATGGTGATAATGATAATAATAATGAGGATGGTAGTGCCAACTATGAAATACAACCGGCAATCAATTCTGCTAATGCTGCTGCTGCTACTATATATTCTGGCATGGAAAGTGGACAACATTGTCATGATTATCGATTAAATACAATCATATCTTCAGAATCAATGATTTTGACACCATCAACATCAACAATCGTAACAACTACAGCTGCAACAAAAACAACAACACCAAAGGTTTCATTTATGGAACCAAATATCTATATTAATAATGATAACAATAATTATCGATCATCATTATCATCGACAACAGCAACAAAACGTGTACAAATTATTCAAAGTTTACCGGTATTATCATCATCAACAACAACGACAACAGCAGCAGCAACGACAACAATATCATCAATAATTAATCCATCTTCATTGGCAACATTAAATGAAGATGATGAAATATAATAATACGATTGTATATTATTATAATATTTATATTCTCTGTAAATAATCATCATACAGGAAACGATTTTAGAAAAAAAAGGAAATGGCCATGACACATACATACAAATAGCCATCGTATTAAGAAATGCTTGAATTGCTCACAATATTTAGTTATTTTCTATTATTAGTTTTCCATAAAGAGGATATTTGTTTTGTTTTGTTTTTGTTTTTTGTTTTTCCTATTGATTTTGTAGAATGTACTATTATCAATCCATCGATCAATTTGGTACTACAACAAGCCTTTAGGCTATATACAGAATTATTATGATTATTATGAATTGCAATCGATTGAACATGATGATTGTCAAATTGATAATTGTCATGATGGTGTTGATGAATAGTAATAAGATTTGTTTTTGTTTTTTTTTCTTTTTACATTCGATTATAGTTTGAGATATTAGATATCATCGAAATTAAAGCAATTTTTTCCGTTCATATAAATAATAATGATCATAATGTCCATATATATACATTCTGTCCATCAACATTTATATATTTGAGTTATGTACCATAATCATTGTACCCAATAAACACACACACACACATATCCGAGCTTTGTATTTTGATTTTTAAATTTGGCATTGATTGATTAATGGAATGTGTAAAAAAATCAATAAAAAAAAATTTTTATTTTTTAATCATCGATTTGAAAAAAAATTTAATTTTTTTTAATGAAAATTTTTGAGTGAAATTTGTTTTTTTTTCTTGTGTATGCTGAACGAATGAATGAATGAAATGTGATGATTTTATAATGATGATGATGATGATGATGATGATGATCATTGTGATTTTATATGATTGAAATGGCAGTGATTGTAGTAATGGACGTGGTCATTTGTCTTATTGGACATTTCAATTTGATTTTTTTTCTTTTTTTTTTGGCTGGATAGAGAAAACGATCCATATATTTTTTTTTTTTACTTTAAGAAAACAAAAATTTCGGAGATCAAAACCTCTGGTCTTGGTGAGTTCTGGTCCTTTTTTTCTGCTGTGTGTGTATGTGTGTGTGTGTGTGATTGGTTTTTGTTTCTTCCTGTTTTTTTTCGATTGTTTGAATATGGATGTTTTTTTTTCCGTCATTTAACGGCCAACTAATCGTACACCCGATTGTGATGGACGAAATTGTTGTGGTAATGCACCGTTTGATTGTGGTGGACGTGAATTTTGTCCACCATTTTCATTGCCACCAGATTTTAATTCATCATCATCATCTGGTTGTGGTGTTGTTGGTGGTGGTTCACTGTTTGTTTATGAAATAAAAAAACAAAAACAAAATTGATAATTAAAATTGGAAAGAAAAAAAATCAAACAATTGATCATGCATATGCAACAATATTAACGATTTATATAGAATGAATTCTAAATGATAATCTAAAGTTTGAAAACAATAAAAAAAACTTACCATCCTGGTACTGTTTGTGCTAATTCACATTTAAATGTATTGGTATTCAATGCTAAACCAGCTGGACAACGTTGTAAACGTGGATAGCCACCAACACATAGCCAATAACGTACACAGCTTTTTTCAATTGGTACGGCACCATTTGGTGTATCCTTACAAATTGCTAATTGTGATGAAAAAAAACGAGAAAAATTGTCAAACAAAAACAAAAACAAATTAAATGGTGTATGGTATCCAATTTTCATGCATATAAGAAAAAAAAGTCAACAACAACAACAACAACCAAAAAAAAACGACAGTCCATCATCAAACGACGAAAAAAAAAATCTATTAATTTTCTTAAATTGATTTTTTCTTTCTTGCAAAATATGAAAACTGACCGACCGACCGACTGACATTCACCACAACACTACAACGATCGACAATGGACACACAGCAACATTTTTTTTTTTTTTTTTTGGTGGTTTTTAATCAACATAATAAAAATATATATAATGGAATCAAACAACAAACAAAAAAATGAAAATGAAAATTAAACAAAAATACTATACTTACGATGTTTTTGACAATCGGGTACATTATCTGGCCAATCACAAGCATGTACAGCATCATTATAAAGTAATGAGAATGGACATTGTTGTATGGTTGCCGTACCATTCCAACAATGCCAATATCTTGTACATGATGTTGCATGTGGAAATACACCATACTGCCAATGACAGTTTTCACTAGATATTGGTTGTTCTTGATATAAAAACAACAACAACAACAAAAATTGTCATTATTATCATCATTATGGTAATAATAATAATAATAATAATAGCCGATATTTATATACAATTGAAACAAATTCCATTCGGTTTCATTTTTTTGATTTCGGGTGTGAATGGGCGGTGGTTGTGGATAAAAAAAAAGACGAAAAAAAACATTTAACATTTTATGTAACATTTTTTGTTTTGTTTTTTTTTTTTTTTTGAAATAACTTTTGTGTGGCTGGGTGTGTGTGTGTGGTAATTCAAATTTTTCCCTATTTGGCCTATTAAAAGTTAATTTCATTTAGTTGAATGGCTAATGGCTGCTGATTATGATGATGATGATGATGATAATATTGGGTGGTGTTTGTTAATGATTTTGCTCGTGACAGCTGTTTGTGTGTGCGTGTTAATCATGAACTAATTGATAATTATCGTTGGTTTTTGGTGTGCAAAAAAAAAAAAATCTGTTTGTTTTTTTTCTCTCTCTCTATTAATTAATTAATAAATAAATAAATATAACACTTACGACCCATAACACGTGAACCATCTGGACAGCCAACACGATGTGGATAATCGCAATTACTATTCAATCCTTTTTGATGGCCAGCAAATGCTAAACCATTTGGACATGTCTGTACAATAGCTTCACCATTAATGCATTCATAATAATAATCGCAATATTCTTCATGTGGAAACATTGTACGTTTGCCATTTTTACATAACTGTTGTGCATTTGGTCCAGCACGTGCTTGTGTTGATCCTATGAAACGAAAAAAAAAACAAAAACAAAAAAAAAAAAAAAACGATGAATAATAGAAAAAAAATTAGGCCAACGGTCAGTTTCATCAAATTCGATGATCAATTATTTGATGGCTAAAAAATCTTTAAACAAAAACAAACAAACAGACAGAAAAAGTTCACAAGTTCACAACATTCATTTTGAAACAACTTTCAAACACATTAAAAAACTAAAATCTTCGATATTCAAATGATGAATGAATGATTTAGTTGATATATCTTTTTTCATATCATCATCATCATCATCATCATCATTTCCGTTTCCGAATTTTTCTGTTGGTCTCCCTTGAGGATGAAGATGAAAAAAAAATAAATCATCATCATCATCATCATCATTCTATCTATTTATTTTTCCAGCTATATTCATATATTCATTCATTTTCATCTTTAAATATATTAGATTTGTAAACAAAACAAAACAAAACAAAAAATCACTCTTTATTATTGCTTGTCATGTGTGGTGGTAGAAATTATTACCAAAATAAAGTGTCTGTGTGTTATATATACATCCGAGTGTGTGTGTGTGTGTGTGTGTGTGCGGAGCATCAAAGGAAATCGTGATGAAAAAAAAATGAACATTAACCCTTTTTTTGTAATCAGTCAGGATGTTTAAAAAAATTTTTTTTTTCTTCAACTTTTTTTTTGGCCCGATTATTATTTTGATGATTAGCCACATGCACACACACACACACACATTACAAGTATTAAATTTACGATTCATTAATTGACGCAAAGAGGAAAAAAAATTATCAGTAAAAAAAACCAAACAAACAAGATGCGATTACTTTTGAGTGTGTGTGTCTGGTTGTTGTTGTTGTTGTTGTTGTTTGAATGTGGCTGCTGATCATCATCGGGATTTGATAAAACGGAAAAAAACGACGACGGCAGAACATCATCATCATCATCATATCGATCGATTGAACAATCGATCTTTGAATATTCTTTTTTTTGTCGTTATAAAAAAAGTCACCAAAACTAGTGTGTTGGTTGGTGTAATTACACATCAAACACACAACACACACACACACACACACACACACACACTCTTTCTCTCTTTAGATCTGAATATCAAAATGACGACAATAACGAAAAACAACATAAGTTTCACATCAACATCATCATAGAAATGATGATGTTTGTCCGTATATTTAATGTTTATGATGATCATGATGATGATCATGATCATTCAACATTTGAGATCGAAAGTTTATTTATTTTATTTCGTTTTCTCTATAGAAACTTTCTTCTTCTTTTTTTTCATTCATTTGTTGTTGGTTCTAACTAACGACCGAATCGTTTTATCGTCATTTTTTCTTTCTTTCTTCTTTTTTTTTGCTTTTACATCGTCTGAATGGATGAATGAGTGTTGCAGGAAAGGGGAAAATGAAAGAATGAAAAAGAATATTCATTCCTCTTTTTTTCATGAAATAGCCCCTCGGAAATCTGTGTGTGTGTGTTCATTATGGAAATTTTTTCTATTTTTTTTTGTTCGATTCACATTGGAAAATTATTGGACAAATTTCTATTTCTCTACACAATATAATCAGCCCCCAGTCAGAATAAAACACTAACCCATCATCCTCTTTTTATATTTTTCTATCAAAAAAACAAAAAAACAAATTGAGAATAAAAATGGGCCTGTTAATGATCTGTTAGTGTGTGTATGAGTGTGTGTGTGTGTGTGTCGTCAAGAATGGGCTAATTATTCTGCAACACACATTTTTGGATCTAGAACCCAAAAAGAATTGATGGAACTATGGAAATGTGACTCTAAGAGTTCATTCATTCAACACTTTAGCATATATACACTATTATGTTCATAAAAATGAATGGTTTCCAATATATATTTGATAATGTATGTGTGTGTGTGTGTATGTTTATGTGTTTATTTCTGATCTCTGATCTCTTAGATATTTTTTTTCTTCATACCACCACTAAATGATTGTGAATATGAGGAGGGAGGGTCTTTGTTGGTGGTGGTGATGGTGAGGCGGAGGGAAGAAATGAAAAATGTCCGGAATTTTCCTGCACTATTTTCAGCCATCCTGTTGTTGTTGTTGTTGTTGTTTTTAGTTTTCGGAAACATTATCATCATTCACCATCGCCATCATCGTCGTCGTTGTTGTTGTTGTTGTTGTTGTCTTAATACATTTCTTTTTATCAGAATTTCATCTAACATGACTTGGATTTTTTTTTTCTTCTTCTCCGTTTTTTTTGGTTCATTTCATTCGCATTATTATTTCACAGTCAAATCTTTACTTTATGGTAGTTATTTATTTTGAAAGAAACAAAAAAAAAACAACAACAACAACCGAATTTCGTTATCATTTTTGATGTCAACCGTTTTTTTTTCTCTCACACTTTTTTTCTTATATTTTTTGGGTCGATTCTCATTTATTTTTTTCTGGGGCCATTACCGAAAATAAAACGAAATTATACCGTCATCATCATCATCATCATCATCATCATCATCATTGACATTGGTAATTAAAATGAAAATAAGAAGAAAAAAAAATAGATATGGTTAAACGGGGTTAAACGAGCTTTTTTCTCTGATTTTTTTTTTTTTTTTTTTTGGTTTTGTTTTCATCGTTCATGATTGATTTGGTTGTTGTGACGGCGGTTAAATTGTGATTATTATTACTGATAGTGGTGAAAATTAAATCTCTAGCCTATCCAGATGTTGTAGTAGTTGTTTAACCACGATAATAAACAATGACCAAAAACAAACAAACAATGTGGCTATTTTCATCCATCCATCCATTCATTATCAATTAATTAATTAATTAATACCATCAATCTCATCGTTCTCAATCACCATTGGTCATGTAAAATACTAAAACACACATACCCAATTGTGCTTCACCAAGTATTATGGCCAATGAAAATGTTGTCGCTATGTAGAATTTCATATTTGAAACAAAAACACAAAACACAAAAAAAAAATGTCTTATTTTGCTGAATCTGATGAAAAATTCAAAAAAATTTTTTCTTTTCACAATCAATCAATAATTTTCACCACAAATATATGATGTCACAATGGTTAATGAACATACAAACAAACAAACACAAAATAACAGAATTTTGAATGAATACACTGCTGCTGCTGCCGATGCTGATGCTGGTGGCGGTGTTGGAACAACAAAACCAAAACACACCATATACACCGCGTAAATTATAACCGAAAAAAAAGAGTTATCTTCTTCAATATCAATGCAAAAAAACTAGAGATTGAAATGAATTTTGGCCATTTTTAAATGATTTTTTTGTTCTCATTCTCTCTCTCTCTCTCTCTCTCTTGCTGGCTATGTCTCTGTGAATTTTTTTGTCTGGCCAACATGCATTGAATCTGTTAGACATGACAAAATGGGAAAAAAAGAGAAAAGTTTGTTTTTCTTGTTTGGAATCTCTAATGAGAATTTTTCTCTCTTTTTTTATTGGCCATTTTCTGTTTTTTTTTTGGTTTCAATTTTCGTGATTTTTTTTGAAGAATTTTCTTCTTCTTCTCCGAGAGAAACTAGAAAACTAAGAGTAATGAAAATGAAGAAACAAGTCTTGAAAAAGAAAAGAAAAGACTAGTTTCTTTTTTTTCCAATCTGGCTAATCTTGGTCCACAATCATCATCATCATCGACATTATCCATATGATTCGGGCGTATGAACAAAAAGCCATCAAAAAAAAAAAAAAAAAAAAAAAAAAAAAAAAAAAAAAAAAACAAAACTCGGCCATCCACCATCCATTGTGTCGGCCATTTTTAATTCAAAACAAGATTAAAGAGGCAAATGAAAAGAAAAATTTTTTTTCGGTCAAAGATAATGAATGAAAAAAAAACAGTATGGAAACAAAACAAAACAAAACAAAAACGCTTGGCTATTGACCTACAATAAGCCTAATACATCATGATGATGATGATGATGATGATGATGAGAAATATTTGGCCATTTTAAACTTTTATCTTATAACTGAATCTATGAAGACGATTTTTTTTTGACATTTGTCATTTTGATAAAGTAGAACACACGCACACCTTTATCTCACCATGTTTGGAAATGATGGAGAAAAACAAAAAAAAAAATTTGATTTTCTTTCTTCATCGTTTCTCGTTTTTTTTTTTGGTGGAGTTACTCAAACACACACAGACAGAAAAACAAGTGAAGAATCATTGCACTTTATTTATTTATTTATTTATTGCCAAAGGTAAAGACGAAGGTGGACGAAAAAAATGTTTTTTTTTGCTAATTTAATCCGTTTCCAATTAAGGCGTTTTTTTCTGTTACTTTGCTTGGTAAATTGAAAGTTGATTTTGATTTTCATTTTTTTCTTCGGTCTTGTATCCATCTGATGATGAGATATCAATGAATGAATGGCGAATAAATGAATGGACCATGAGAGAGAGAGAGAGAGAGAGAGAGAGAGAGAGAGAGAGAGAGAGAGAGAGTTGATGAACTTTGTTCTATTTTTGGATTTTTTTTCTCTGTGTATTCGTGTGATTCAAAGCTTTATTTTTTTTCACTTTTGTATTGGTTGTCAATTTTTTTTTATCATATGTATACAAATGGTAAATTATCGGATATAAATCAATCGTAGATTATCTGAATTTATTACCTGTGTGTGTGTGTGTGTGTGTGGATGTCTGAATTTAGTTTGTCGAAATAGTGGAAAATTGGAAAATGATTCAAACAAAACAAAAAACAAACGTTCAATTTTCTTGTCATTCAGTAAATGATTTTTCTCGAATTTTTTATTTTCCATATTCCAGGTGTATGACTTGATCCAATTCATTCATCATTCACTTCTTTTTTTCCCTCCTTCCCTATTATTATCAATCATTTTTTTTCTTTCAACGGAAAAAAACAAAAAAAAGTCGGTTATCATCATCAATAATTATTCAACATCATCATTTCGATTTCAATAGGCCCGAATAAATAAAAATAGTTGGAAACCATGTGGAATTTTTGCCATACATTAACATGTCATTATTAATGATGATCATCATCATGATGATGATGGTGGTGGCCAATTAATTTTTTTATTTATGCAAATAAATGAACTTTTTTTTGTTATTTTATTCATTGTTCAAACAATCAATCAATCAATCAAAATATGGAGATTCTCATTATGATTGGCATTGTATGGTATTGGAATGACATACATTCTTAATTATTAACAACAACAACAACAATAAAAAAATTTGTTCATGCTGTTGCTGGATAATCTAGTCTAGTTTTTTTTTCTACACTGTTTTTATTTCTTTGTCTGTACCATGGTGTCCATTCCACAATTTTTTTTTATCATCCAATACATAAAACATACATTCAGATAATCCGAATTTCGATGATTATGATCATGATGATGATGATGATAATGATTAAAAATATATATAAAAAAATGAACCATTTCGATGAGAATCTATCTTTAGCCTTAAGGAGGTCGGTCGGTGGATGTTCAGTTCAACAACAAAACTCGATCAGTCGGTCGGTCGGTCGATAATTCCTTTTTCTCTTGTGTCCAGTACGATGACCATAAAATTCATTTTAATAAAAAAAAAATTATCATCTTTATCATGACATTTAGCCATGATTTATTTCAGTCTATCATCACACATGAATGAAAACGAAAACAACGTAACGTGTATTTTAACTTTGAATTTTGGCTATATTGAACACATCAGCAACAACTGAAATTTTAAACCTAAATAATGTAAAAAGTTAGAGAGAAACAGATATCTAAATTTGTCCCAAATACTCACACACACACACACACACAAAGAGAGATTAGTCCGGTTATTATTCAACAAGCAAAAAAAGGAGAAAAGACTGGTGGTTATATTGTTTAATACCAAAAAAAAAAAAAAAAAAAATCTAGCCATCATCCACATCCACAGACATTGAGGTCATCATCATTTGCATAATTATCATCATCATCATCATCAACAACAAGAAAAAAAACAAACTGAAAATTCATAAATTCAAAGAAGTAAAAAAAAGTCAATAGTAAAACACAATGATTGCTGCTGCGTTTGCCGCCTTAAAATTGAACTTTTTTTTTTTATTTTACTTTACTCGATATATTCAATTTGTGTTTACTTTTCGATGAAATCAAAAAAAAAAAAAAAAAAAAAAATAAAAATAAAATAAAAAAAAATCAACAATAAACAAACAACATAGACACACACACACACACACACACACACACTTACCACATAATTAATCATTCTCACCATTGAATGAATGAATGAATTCAAATGGAAAAAAGAATTGATGTTCCACAATGAAGATCATTTGTTATTTTTTTTTTCGTGTGTTCACATTTTCTTTTCCTGGTTACAAGAGTCGAAATAGTGACGAAAAAAAAAAAAAAAAATTTTTGTCCCATTCTCCATATCAGTAAGTGAATCTTTTGTCCAAAAAAAAAGTCCATCATCATCATCATCATCATCATCCTATCTATCTATAGATAAAACCAATGGAAAAATTTTGTTCCAGAAAACTTTAATGGTCTACATCAAAACTATTTTTATTCATTCGAATTTTTTTTTCTGTACTTTACTTTGGAATGACCATTGAATAGTCAGCAGGAATTATTGTGAAAAATGATAAATAAAGAAATCGAATGAATCGGAACAAGCAATTGATCATTGATATAGTTCACCTATATACACCACACATTATCACATTGGCCGATATAGAAATAGTTGTCAATATTCGAATTTTTTTTATTTGTTTGTTTGTTTCGGTTTCGGTGTGTTTGTGTGTGAAAATCTTTCAAGGACTTTTAATTTTTTTTCCTGTTTATATTGTTCTACATCATATGGAAAATATCCGGAAAAAGTTCTCTTTTCTGTTCTGTTGAAACTTTTTTTTGAAAATGAAATCAACAATTGATTGTCGATCAATTGTGTGATTGATTGATTTGATTTGATTGTTTATCATGTTTCATCGATTCTTCACGTACCAAGATGAGAAAATATTTACATTGCAGTGCTGTATATTTTCTTTGGAAAAAAGTTTCAAAAGCGAAATATTTGACACACTTTTTGACTTTTACAATGTTTGTGTGATTTAAATGTTTACGAATCGAATTTTTTTTTTGTAAAATTAAATAATTTATTCATGTCAGTCAATGTGTGTGTGTGAGTGCGTTACACAACTATGACCCAAGATGAATCGAATTGAAAATTGAAATTATTTGTCACCTAATCACACCATCCATTATTCATTAGCCCTATCTGTATATATCCATTATTTGTTCATTGTGGACATCTTGATTTTCTTTATTTTTTTTTGTCAACGAAAGGAATGAAAAACAACAACACAAAATAAAAACAAAAAAAAGAATCAAAATATCGATGTGAATGAGACTACTACTACTACTGCATGACAACTAAATGATTATGACATTTAGTTTTGGTCCATTTAGTCGATAATTACTTTTGATGGCACCAAGAGAATAATCGAATTCCGGCCATCAGATCAATTTATTCCCCTTTTCCTTTGGTATATATAATGGGATCTAGATCAAATCATTTTGATGGAATTTATATTATCATTAAAGGATCTTCTTGTTTGAAAAACAACACCAATAATAAAAACAACGACAAAAAATCGGTCAACATCGATATCCGGTAAATGTATTGAATGAAGAAAAAAAAAACCAATTTCCAATAATGGATAATGTGGCACCATCTATCGTATTGAGAAATTAGTTGAAAAATGTGGCCCAATATTTTTACATAGAAAACACCTTTGTTAGTGCTCGAGGCATTGAAGGTTACATGTTGAGAATTGTTTGTACACACATTTGATTTTTGATTTATCCAACGCTTTCAATGATTTCGAAATTTCTCAGATTAACACCATTATCATTACAAACATCATCATCGAATTCTAGACATTTATTTTATTGGCTAAATAATATTTTCAACGCGTAAGTCTGGAATTTTAATTCAAATTTTTTCGATTGATTTTTAATCATATATATCGAACCAGAGTTGATAGGAAAAAAATCGAAGAATTAGGACCAGATCGAGCTGCAGCAGAATGGTTAATAAGAAATGGTGCTTCGGTTATATGGTCATCACAAATTGATTCTCATAATTTTAATGATTATGAACGATTAATGACCAAGCCGAATGAATTTTGTGGCAATCATATAATTGGTATCGATGCCACTGAATCAAGTATTAATTATGTTGGATTTGAATATCTTCGCCAATTGAAACACTTGTCACGAATCATATTCAATGAAACAAAATATCTGAATGATAAAGCATTGATAATGTTGTGTGAATATCAGCTTGATCAACTACGACATTTGGAAATAAGAAATTGTTACAATGTAACCGATATTGGTATTCAAGCATTGAAAGAATTAAGGTAGATTATGTTTTTTTTCGAAAATTTAAAATAATAATTTTTTGTTTATTCAATTCTTATTATCATAAAAAGATCACTTCAACATTTGAAATTGGAAAATTTGCCTTCGGTCGACAATCGAACAATATGCCATGGAATATTGAAAAAATCATTACATCCATCATGCCGTATCGAATGGAATTGATGGATATCATTATCATATATAAATCCGTGTGGTTAACATTAGGAAAACAACACCAAAACCAATAAACAATGATGACAATGATGATATGAATAATTCTTTTAGAATATTTCGTGATTTATTTGTCACTTCCAGTATGAAAAACCAGGCGATAAAAAACAATCCAAACGATATGGATATCAAACTTAGATATGGTACCATTGGTGCCGATACCGGTGGTACATAACTCAGTTCCATTGCCATTTTATTATCGGTTTGTGTGTTTCAAACAATATAAATAGACCTGCAACAAGCAAAAAGAAAAATGATCAAAAATCGTGTAATAAATCAAAAGAAAAAAAAATTCAAAGAAAAAGACAGACAAATCATCAATACGATAGTCGACTATTTCAACATGACGAGCTTTCAGCAGTTTGTTAAAAAAAAATCCTAATCATCATAATTGTTCGATTTGAATGGAAAAAAATTGGTTAAAAATCATCATTTAATTCGATTGTTTTTCATTGGTTATTAACCGAAACAAAAATTGATTTCATCACAACATTTATAAAAAGATTTCGAAAAAATTAGAAAATATTAATAAAAATTACCGCACACTATAACTTTCAACGTATGAATTGGGTTTAGATTTATTTTTGTTGAATTTTTTTTTCATTTTTCTTTCTTACAAATAAAAACATTTACAACATATAAACAATACACGCCTTGCCCACACACACACACACACACACATATTAATAACCAGCCTATATGCTCGCATTTTTTTTTCGCTGGTTGTGTGTTTGGTTCAAACTGACAGCGACCAAGAAAAAAAAAAGAAGAGTAAAGAGGATAGAAAACCGATTTAATGTGTCGCCACTAGTTAAAAAAAAAAAAAAAATAAATTACAATTTATTGTCGACGACGATTATGTTGTTGTTGTTGTTTATAATGTTGTATCCAGATATTACCCGAAACTTATCTGTACAAAAAAAAAAATATCCACAGATAATGATGATGATTGGTGATTGATTATAATCATTGTTAAGAAAGAGAGAGAGAGATTAACCGCTTATAAAAGAAATAATGATCATCATCATCATGGAACAAAGCTGACGGTTCTGATCTCTTTAATGTTTTTTTATTTTCACCATCATTTTCTCTCATTTATAATATGTGTTTATATTCAGCCAATCCATGGTTGTTTATTTGAGAATTGATTCTTAATAATATGTGATGATTCTGAATTTTTTTTTTTCATGTTTTTATAAAACCTTGAAACCGATTCAATCATACACTTGATATAAATGAAATATATTAAATTTTAGTAAGAAAAGGAATCAAATTCAAATTCTTGAATATTTGTGTGCTCAACAAATAAACCAAATAATCAGATGTCGAATTTAAAATTTATTCTGCCCATTTATTTGTAACCAAAACAAAAAAAAAAAATACACCCACATTCCACATTCGACTCTCTCTCACACACACACAAAAGAATATTCTTGAATTCCATTATTTCTAGTATATTCCATTTTTGTTTATTTTTTTACTTACACACAATGTCAAGAAAATTTATATCCATACTATCTGGTACATATAATGTACATGCAAATGAAATTGCAAGTGGTATGCGTCAACAACAACAACAACAATCATCATCATCATTACAACAACAACAACAACAACATCAGAATGAAAATGATCCATCATTATCACAATCATTATTATCATCACCGAATAATTTTGGTGGACGTTTTTCAAATCTATCCGCATTGATTACCGGTCGTACAATTGTACCGATACCTGAAACAATAAAATGTATTGTACATTTTCTTGATGATACTGAACATATATTTGAAATTGATGTAAGTAACATGAATAAATTGAGAATATGAAAAAAAAATTAAAAATCGAATTAATATTTATTAATTAATCAATTAGCGTGCCGCAAAAGGTGAAGAATTAATGGATGCCGTATTTCGTCATCTAGAATTGATTGAACGTGAATATTTTGCATTACAATTTACGGAAATATTTCGTTCATCATCATCATCATCATCGTCATCACAATCAAGTGTTAATCAACAACAACAACCACAACAAGATTTAAATGATGCTGGTATAACATTGAATTGTAATAGTCCAATGATGATGAATAAAAGAACAATTGTATATAATGTAAGTATGATGAATCTTTGTTTTTTTTTCATTCGATCGACTAATTAATTAAAACATTTATTATTAAAAAAAAAAAAAAATAGAAATGGCTTGATCCAACGAAAAAAATACGTAAACAGATGCGTTTCTGTCAACAACCATATCTATTACATTTTCGTGTTAAATTCTATGTAACAGAAATGACACGTTTATTAGAAGAATATACACGTTATCATTTTTATCTACAAATACGTAAAGATATATTAGCTGGTCAATTATGTCAATCATCATCATCAACAACAACAACAACAATAACAACAACAACAATGAATGATGGAAACAATTCCGGACAAAAACAACGACAACATGAAGAAGAACAGGATTCTATCATGGCCACATTGGCTAGTTATGTTTTACAATGTATGTCAATTTTAAATATTTTTTTTCCTGTTTTTTTTTCAATCATGAGAGTTACGCACAATATTTCCCTGTGACAATATATTCATCATTTTCATAAACAAAACAAAAATTTTTTTTTTTTTTTTTTTTTTGGTTTTTTTTCTCCCCTACACACCAAATCCAATTTCCTTTCCCATTATAATAATGTGCACAAATTTTATTTTATTTTTTTTTTAAATAGCTGAATTGGGTGATTATTGTGAAGATGAACATAGGCCAGGATATTCGAATGAATTTCGTTTTATACCTAATCAAACGGATGAATTTTGTCGCAAAGTTGAATCATTACATCGTTTACATCAGGGACAGACACCGGCTGATGCTGAATGTAATTATCTTGAAGAAGCAAAACATTTAGAATTATATGGTGTTGATTTACATAATGCTAAGGTATGTAATTAATTGACATAAATCATTTAGTGAAAACTGAATAATTTGAGAATTTTTTCTTTTATTGTTTTTTTCAGGATTGTGATAATCTAGACATAAAAATTGGTGTTTCATCAAACGGTTTAACTATATATAAAATTAATAATAATGGCGATGATAGTGTTCAACAACAAAAATATCGAAAAATTAACATGTTTTCATGGGCTAAAATTGTCAAAATCTCTTTCAAACGACGATGTTTTTTTATTCAATTAAAACATGAAGGCGTAAGTATACACATACATTGATTGATGATGATTTTATAACAATTTTGTTGTTTATCATTATCCTACAGACCGAACGATTTGATAATTTAATCGGATTCAATCTATGTTCATATCGTGCATGTAAATCATTGTGGAAATCTTGTGTTGAACAGCATACATTTTTTCGTTTACATACACCAAAACCATTGACGAAAAAATTCTTCTTTTTCTTTTCATTGGGTTCAAAATTTCGTTATAGTGGTAAAACAGAATTTCAAACAATTGAAGAGAATCGTCGTCGTTTAACACGTACAGAACGTATATTTATTCGTAATACTGGACGTAATGCAACGATGCCAGCATCATCATCGATAATAAAATCATCGGCAACACCAATAATAACAACAAATGGTAATGATCAACAACAAAAAACAAAAATAATGGATGCACAGAAACATATTGTTAATCTTAAATTATCAACAATGGATGGTGGTACCACAACAACAACAACAACAGCAGCAGTAACGAATGGTTGTATGATGAAAGAACGTACATCATCAACATCGAATCATCATCTTCAATCACAACATCAACAACAACGAAAACATTCACCAACAGCGTTATCATCAATGGAATCAACCGGTTCTGGTTCATTATCATCATCATCAGCATCATCATTATTGGGGCCATCATCATCAACAAACAAAAAAATAATAATGATGAATGAAAAGAAAGCAAAAACATTAGCTACAACAACAGCTAAAAATGATAATGATTTATTAACAACGACAAAATCAATAATTACAAAATCAGTATTATCATCATCATCATCATCTGGTCATCTTATTCATAATAATAATAATCATCATCATCAAAAACATTTGAAAAAACAATCGGAAAATACAATCATTAATAATAATAATACTAGTCATTCTAATCATCATTCACAAGGATTTCAATTTATTTCTTCATCATCATCATCTACATCGACATCATCAATAGAATCATCATTTATGCCATTAAATCCAATGGATAATGTTGAACAACAACAATTAGTAAAATTAGAATTGGAAAATGGAACCAATGATCTCAATGATCAAAAAGTTTGTTGTGATAAAAGTGCTGCCACCATTACAACCTCAAACAATAACATGAAAATATTGACCAAAGATAATAATAAAAAATTAAAAATCTTTAATAGCAATAATGATGATGATGATGGAAAATCGATAATTGATCCATCAACAACAATCATAACTATTGGTGGTTCCACTGTTGGTGATCAGGCTAAAATTTCAACAACGACATCGACAACATTTACGACAACAACAGCATTTACACCATCCACATTGATCTCATTACCATTTATTGATTCAATATCGACAACATCATCGGATAAAACAATTGGTTCATTAACAAATGGTACGATATTAGGTGATGATAATAATAATAATAAAGATGCTGCCGCCATTACTGAAACAAGCCAAACATCAACAATAACTGAAGATATTCAATTACCTAATGATAATGATACAGATAATGAAGGTAATAATAGTTTAATGGATAAACAACAACAACCGACATTTGATTTTGATCTGCCCATACATGAATTAATTGAAGAATTATATGATGATGCAGCAGCAGCTATGCCTAATAATAATGATGATGATGATGATGATGGTACAATCAATCAATCTATTATACCAGATCCATCATCTGATACAGATTCACCAATTCATGCTGTGACCGTTACAATGAAACCAGATGAACAAGGTCGTTTTGGTTTCAATGTAAAAGGTGGCCATGATCAAGATTGTCGGGTAATATTGGTATCACGTATATTACCAAATACACCGGCCGATTATGCTGAACCAAAATTACATGAAGGTGATCAAGTATTAGCTATCAATGGAGTAGAAGTATCCGGTTTAAAACATGAACAAGTTGTACAGTTAATACGATCTACTAAAGATAGTGGTCCAGAAGCTAAACTTGTATTATCGGTACTTCCGATTGTTTGTTATAAACCTTGTCAATGTCCAAATGAATCGATAGACACAGTTGATCATAATAATCATTGTGATCCACGACAATCACCATTTCATTATACACCGGTAAATTATTCTATTTCATCGAAAACATTTCATTCTGAACAACAGCAATCATTTTCACCATCACCGTTTGTTGATGATGTTAATCCCGAAGAATCCGGTGATGATGATGATGATGATGACGATAATGGTATGAAAGTAGAGCATACATCTTCAGGAGGAGGAGCATCATTATTGGATACTTCAATGAATCTTTTACATGAAGGTCTACAAGGTGATTTATTAATCATACAATTTGAATATCTACCACGTCGTAATGAAGATGAAACAATAACGATAGCACGGCTGTTGGATAATGTGCCGAAAAATCGTTATCTTGATATTGCACCATGTATGTATTGTTTATGATGATTATTATTAACTACTACGAAATTCCATTTTTCTTCACAATTTAGACGATTCAACACGTGTCATATTGAATGAATGTAATACTGGTGATTATATAAATGCTTCATTTGTAACAATGAAAGTTGAAGCCAGTAATGTAGTCAATAGGTTTGTTTTGGTCTCTTAAGAATTTGTTTTTTTTCTAATTTTAAGGATTTTTTTTTATAAACTTTAACAGATATATCGCAACTCAGGGACCACTTAAACGTACTACTAGTGATTTTTGGCAAATGGTTTGGGAACAACGATCAACATTAATCGTCATGGTTACACCATTGATCGAAGATGGCCGAAAAAAATGTTTTAAATATTGGCCTGATGAAGGTCAAACAATGATTGTGAATGATCTATTGGATTTGACACTTGAAGATTGTCAAGATCGTGGTGCTTTTCTGGAACGTCGTTTTAAATTGATTGATCCAGAAAATAAGAATACACATTATATAACACATTTACAATATTTAGCATGGCCTGATCAAGGTGTGCCTGATGATGATACCGATTTTCTGAAACTTATTTTCAAAGTTCGTGACCTTCGCCAAAAAGCACCCGAATCACCTGTCATTGTACATTGCAGGTAAATTACAAGAATTATTTTTATCAATTTTCTTTTTACTAATAAAACTTTCTACAAACAGTGCTGGAATCGGACGTACCGGTGTACTAATATTAATGGAAACGGGAATCTGTCTGATCGAAGCTAATCAACCGGTTTATCCATTAGAATTGGTTCGAATTATGCGTAATCAACGTGCGATGCTCATACAAACATCGACACAGTTTCGTTTCGTTTGTGAAGCATTACATCGTGTATTTCGTGATCATATTGTACGACCATTGGATCAATATAAAATCACTGATTCAGATATGGTTACAAAAAAAGATGCAGATGGTGATGAAACTAAACCATTATCTTAGCTCGATAATGATTAATCATGACTAAGGATTCTATTACTACCAGTGCCATTTCCATACAAGATATATTACCAAGGGCTGATGATTAAGAATTTAATCAACAGTCCTATTCCATTGGATTTTTTTTGACCAACATTCTAGTTCAAATCAAATTTTTTAATCTTAACTTTTTTTTCTCAAATGATCGACGATGATGATGTGTAACATTTTTTCTTGCATTTGTCCATTTTTCACGTTCGTATTCTCAACTCAACGACGGTCCAAACAAAACATTCGAAATCAAGTATTATTATTATCGACATCATCAATTGTGTTATTGACACTGTAAATTAGAACAATTTTTCACCATTTTTTTCATTTACTTTTTCTACTACAAAAATGTATTTCATAATAATAATAATAATAATAATAATGATTATAAATATTTGAAATTTAAACTTTTTGATTTCCAATTAAAAATCAATAATCAATAATATAATGCGATATATATTGTTGCCAATATTGATTAAATTCCCATCGTTTCCAACCGAAATAAACGGTAAACATTGTGGCAGCAATTGTTGTCAATGAAACACCGGCTATAAATGAACGTGCTGATGGTCCATTACGTTCGATCCATGTAGCTGGAATGATTACGGGTGGATATTCCTTCGATACTGGCTCTGAAACATTAATTTCTAATGGCGATATTCGACCCATTTTGGCAAGAATTTCAAGTGCGGTGTGTTCACCCGATTGTATGGCGCCGTTCATATAGCCTGACCAATCCCATGCTGTTTCGGTTCCGGCAAAATAAATACGACCAATTGGTCGACGTAAATATGGTCCATAACGGGTAAGAAATCCTGGTGCACAGACCATCGTATAACAACCACCAGAATATTGTTCGGCCATCCAATTTTGTTCTTCATAATGAATTGGATCAAGTGCATCATCGCATGCGAATCCTTTTGAATAACATTGACAAATTAATTTTAATCGTTCTTCTTTAGTTAAATCCAATAGTTTTCTTGCACGATCAGCTGGCATAAATCCAATAATTGCTGGACATGTTCCATCCGGTTTCGAATCATCCAATGTATACGTTATAGGACATTCAATATCATTTTCACCAAAAATGACTAAACTTCCGCACATATTATGATCGATCCAGAAACGTTTACGATAATAAACAATACATTTAAGAACGGAACCCATTGGTGCCCGTTGAATCAATTGATTACGCATTGGTGGTAATGGTGGTTGATAATGAATTTTCTGTTGTAATGTTGGTGCTAATGCCATTATAACATAACGTGCACGAAATTCATGTCCAGCAATGGTTCGTAATAGAACATGATCAGCCGATTGTTCAAGATAATGTACCGGTTCATTAAGATGGATACGATCACGGCCAATACTATTGGCTATACAATCAGAAATCTGATTTGTACCACCATGTATTTTGAATTCTTGTCCACCATATGTGGTTGAAAATATTGATCTTGTTCCACCACATTGTTTAACATACCAGAGAAACCATAATAATGATGATTCATACATTTCATTGGTCACACATGTACCAATGAATATTTTCATAAAATTCTGTATATCTATTGACCAAACATTTTTTTGAATAAATTCTTTGAATGTCATCTGATCCCATTGTTCAGCATTGGTTGCTTTCCATGGTTCATCCGCCGGTATCTGTTCGCCCATCTGATCCATTAATCGCATTATATAATAAAAATCTAATTTAGCCAATATACCCATGTTGGGTATTTCATCAAAATGAAATAAATTTCTTTGATTTTTCTACGGTAGGGAAAGGGAAATAATAATATAATAAAATGATTAATTCTCTTGAAATTTAGTGATCGATGAATTGTAAATTACTTTTTGATTATAAAAGACAATATTTTCAACTTCATTAACATTGTATAATTTAAGATTAAATTCTTTAATCAATCGTAAAAGATGATTTTGACCACGGCCAACATATGCACCACCTAGATCAACCCATTTAACTTTGTCATTTTGTACGGTAAATGTACGGCCACCTACACGATCACGTGCTTCAAGTACAGCCACATTTAAATCATCATTTCGTTCGGCAAGTAATTTAGCAGCGCTAAGACCTGAAAATAAAATAAAAAATGAATCGATCCAAATTGATTTGATCAAGAAAATTTCATAAATCAAAGAATAATAAAAACACATACCACTTAAACCACCACCAATTACGATTACATCATAGATCATCATGTCAGACGGCATTGTTGTTGCTTGTCAATATAGAAACACAATTATTGAATTTCAAAATTAACTGTATTGATTATAATTCAAATGAGCTGTGTAGACAAACCAAAAAAAAGGTCGCACAAATGACAGATGATTTATCGAATAATAATCCATTGATAAACGCATGCGATGCACACAATGTGTGCCACACATCATCACCGGAGATAAGATAAAATGTGTGGATTTTTCGAAACAAAAAACGAAGAAAAACAAACGTAATTGATATTTGGATGTCATATTTGTTTTGTTCATTTTTATTAATTGATAATTAATTTGTTTTTAGCGAATTATGATTATCATCAGTAAATGATGTACTGTATACAGTACAAATAATTTTGAATATCGAAAATAATGAAAAAAAAAATTGTTTTTCATGCCAATCATGCTTTACTAATTATATGTTGATGATTATTATCATTAGAATGCTGCCATTCCAAGAAAAACACCGAAAAAAGCAACCAACAAGCTAGACCATGTGATCAATTGATTGATGGATAGGGATGGAAAATTTGTTCGATTTGTGTAGTTGAAATCCGTTGAATTTAAATTTTGTTGGCCACAATTATTTTGAGTAAATTTTTTCACACGTATCAATGGTTTCTATTGGATAGACTTGTATGAGCTTAAAAAAATCAAAAAATTTCTAAGAAAATTGATCATACCTCAATTTTAATATTACAATTTAATCGTGACAAAACTTCAAATGCAGCACGTTCACCTGATTGTAATGCACCGTCCATAAAACCTGCCCAATGTGTTGATGTTTCCGTACCGGCTGGAAATATACAATCAAATAATGGTTGTTTCAATAATAGACCATAATTGGTAAGAAATCCAGGTGCACCTAAACCAGTAAAACATCCACCAGTATATTGTTCAGCCATCCAATTTTGTTCCTCATAATGTATTGGTTGTAATGCTTTTTTCGAATCAAATGCACGTGAATAACTTTGGCATATATAATGAAGACGTTCTTCTCGGCTACGTTCAAGCATATCACGTGCACGATCACCAATAATAAATCTTACATGATGATAAAATGATGATTTGAAGAAAAAAAAATATTTCATCAACAGTTTAATAAATATTAATTAATAATAACATACCCAACAATCGCCGGATAGCTACCATCTGGTTTAGTATCATCAACCGTATATGTAATTGGTCCATCACATGGCTGTGGACAATTAATCAACATATTACCATTTAATGATGGCTGTTGTTGTTGTTGTTGATCATTACGCCAAAATTGTTCCTTATAATAAACAATACATTTGATTGCTGATCCCATTGTAAATTTCTGTAACATTTGACTATAAACCGGTGGTAATGATGGATTGAAATGAATTTTTTGTACCAATACAGGTGGAATTGCCATTATAATATAATTACATTTCAAACATTCACCATCCAAAGTTTTAATTCGTATCAAAGATTTAGATTCAGATTGTTGTTGTTGTTTATTTTCCATAATGATCTGGGTGACTGGTTTAGATAATTTAACTTTATCCACACCGATCCGCTGTAAAAGTTGTTGACAAATTTGTTGTGTACCACCAACTAGTTTGGAATCTTGTGCCGAATTTTCAATATTATACATTATATCCAATCCATCACATTGTCGTATGTACCATAATGACCATAATAATGATTGTTCATATGCTTCACATGATGTACAACAACCAATATAGATTGCAATAAAATCTTTTGCCTCTTGTGACCAACAATGTTTATCCAAAAATTGTCCAAATGTTTGTCGATCCCATTCGATTGCCTGTGGATGTTTCCATGGTTCATCACGTGGTAATTGTTCACTCATTTCATCCATTAATTTCAATACATGACGAATTTCTAGTTCGACCAATTTATTTGATAATGATGGTAATTCATTACCATTGTGTAAATAACGTCGTTTCTATCAGAAGGAAAAAAAATAATGATCAATTATAACTTGTTGATCAAAAAAAAAAATCCGATTCTTACCTGATTCAGATAGACACTTTTACCTGTAACATCAATCTTATAGGTTTCAATGCCAAGTTTTTGGATCAATTTCTGTATATAATGTTGACTTGGTCCAACATATGATCCACCAAGATCAACCCAGCCAACTTTTGGATCTTTTTTAGTCAACAAACGACCACCAATACGATCACGTGCTTCAAGAACACAATAATTTGTGATACCATAATCATTGAGGATATTGGCTGCATATAGGCCTAATAGTGATAAATAATGTTGATTACATAAGAATCAATCAATCAAATTCAATATAATTTACATACCACTTAGGCCAGCACCAATAATGGCTACGTTATATCTATCGGAATCATTCGTACATTCATTGACAACTGGCATTTTCTTTTTTGCATAAATTCAATTTCACTATTGCCCGTGTTTATACGGAAAAAAATAATTCGGTTTTATTAGATTATAGAATTCGTAAGACAAGAACTATAGTGATGATTGCTTGATCAGGTATGGTTTGAATCAAATCAAGTATCTGAATGATAATGATGATTACCAAATCTTGGCTGATATATTTATACACATCCGAATGTACATTATTTGAATCCATAAGAGACCTTATTATTATTATTGTGTCATGCCGCCAATGACTGATATCAAAATGTTTGTGTCAATGGTTGATGACATTTTACACACACACACACACAATCATCATCTTATCGAAAATTTTTTTTCATACATTCGAAGTATTTCATCGATACACTATCATCACGTATACCATTTCATTCATTATGAAAAATTATCTTCATCATCCATCCACCCACACTTCATCAATGAGGATTCATCGGAGGATTTTTGGGAAACAGGAAAAAATAACAATTTTTAAATGCCATCAAGTGGCCAAAAATATTTCCATTCAAGTATATAAAAATCAATCTTATCTTCTTGGTTAATTTTCCATTCATCATCATTGTAGCCATATCAATATTTATATTATCCAAACATTCTCGATTGTTCCTGAAGCGATTAAATGGTTTGTTTGTATGGTTGTTGAAAATTACAAAAAATCTGTATTTTTTTAATCTCTATCTCTGTTTCCAAGAAAAATGATTAAAAATTGAAATTAACAAGGATGAAAAACAACGATGATGATGATGATGATGATGATGAAGCAAAAATGAATACAGATTTCTGGAGCGACACAATTCAAATGACGATGATGATGATAATGGGTACCCTATTTTTTATCTGGCAAAAGAAAAAAAATAAATAAATTAAAGCCAAACGATCAAGATATGAAAAAAATATTGAAGAAAAATTGTGCCAAAAATCATAAATAAAATTATCACACACACACACTAGCATTGGATCGAATTGAAGAAAACAAAAAAAAAACGATCCAATTTTTTTTCTTTTATTGTTGATGTCGACGGCAATTGATGTTTTTATTCTATAGGCCAAATGAGATATGATCATCATCAACATCTAGCAGTAGTAGTCATTTTTGTCTTTTGTTCAAGAAAATAATGAAAATAAAAAAGAATTTTTTTTTCTTAAAAAAAATAACGCAAAATGATGATTTCCATTTTTATATATCCAGAATAATGAGAATAATAATAATATCAAAATTCGAGAAATGAAAACAAAAAGAATAAATGTATTCTATTTCAACAACAATGGATAATTTTAACAACGCCAAATTCTGTTCTATTTTTATATTACATTATTATTGTTGTTGTTGTTGTTGTTGTCGATTTCAATAATTTTTAATTTTCATTTTTTTCTTTAATATGACATATATCGGTTTTTTTTGCTGACAATGAATGCTGAATTGAATAAAATTAAATGTAAAAAATTTGAATTTGAAATTCATTTCTAAATTCTGTGATGAAATAATAATTGATGTGAGCAACTGCAGCAGCAGCAACAACAACAATGATTAATCAGCAAAAAAAAAAAAAAATGAGAGAAAAGAATTTCAATTCACAAATCCGGGTTTCTTATCATCACCAAATCAAATCAAATCAAATTACCATTATTATTGATAATGATGACAATCGATAGTGATCAAGAATGAATGAACAAACGAAAAAAAAACGGAAACGGAATATGACAAGATCATTATCATCATCATCTTCAATCATTTTGATTTGATTTCTTTATCATAATTTCAACATCAACAACAACAACACAACCAAGTCGATATAGACGGTCGAACTTCAGTAAAAAAAAAAAAAAATTCGAATATTTTTTCATCATTGTAATAATTAGCATATATTTAAATCCTTTTTGGTTGTTGCTGTTATCCGTTATTATTATAACAACAACAAACGGATTCGGCAACAACAACAACAACAACAACAATAGTATGGCATTTATGTTTCCGTTTATTTTGATTTTTTTTTTCGTTGTCGATTTTATTTGACGATAAATATTTTTTTTTCATGTTCAACAACATCAATGACAGGAAATGACATCAAAAAAAAAAAAATTTTTTCATTTCAAATTCGACATTTCTGGCTGTCTATATATACACATGATTATTATTCTTCAACACATTGAACATATTCATGCGAATTGAATTTCTCGTTTAAATCAATATCAAATGTTATAAAGTTTACAAAGAAAACACAACAAAAATAACGATTATATAATGATGAAGCGTCTAAATATTGTGATATTTTTAATATTGATGTTTTTCATTCAATTTGATTCGATAATTATGAAACAAAATTTCAATCAAACATCATCATTCGATGATGATGATGATGATGGTGAAGAATTAATTTTAACTGAAACTGAAATAGATCATCAACGTAATGCACGTATGATGATGATGAAGATGATGAATAATCAAACTTTGAATCATCATTATTGTGATGATGGCTGGATATCATTCAAGAATAAATGTTATTTCTTTCATAATGATATGATCGGTGCCAATATACATGAAGCAATCAATATCTGTGAACGTTATCATCATTCACATCTATTACAAATCGATTCGATTGATGAAACACGATTTCTTCGATCATATTTATTCGAAAAACTTGAACTAAAATTTTCAATATGGCTTAGTTTAATACGAAAAAATTCTACACATTTTATGTGGCTAAATAATCGTCGTCCATTATATCGACTTAATAATTCATCATCATCAGGTGATAATAATAATAATGATGATGATGATGATGATAATAATCATTGGTCATCATTTACATATTGGGCACCAAATGAACCAAATAATCTAAATTCAAAACATTATTGTGTTGTAATGAGTTCAGAAAAACAGGATTTATTATTTGGCCGTTGGTATGATGTAACCTGTTCGGATGCATTTTTGGTCGTTTGTGAACATAGTAATAATAATAGTGATGACAAAAATAATCAAACTAAATCTATAATATCATATGAAAATGATGGTGAATTAGATTTTTTACATCAAAATAATAATAATCATAATACAATCATAATCGATGATGACATTAGAAAATTAATCTATTTATTATCGATAAATTTATTCATATGGATTATTTTGTTTTCAATCATAATCATATGGTTTTGTTATCAAAAATGTTATCTACAACGATATTTACATTATAATCATCCACATCATCGACGTCGTCATTTTCGACAACCAAAACAATCATCACAAAAGAATATTCTTGACGATGATGATTATGATGAAGATGATGATGATATACGATCATCATCATTTGTATGGAATTCAAAATTTTCTCGACAAAATTCTGCATTAAAATCATCATCATCATCATCAACAACAGCAGCAGCAGCAGCAGCAACAACGTCATCATCAATATTTGATCGATTTTTTTCATTTAGTAATTTAAATCATCATCATGATAATAATAATCGATCAAATCAACCACGATTAACATTTAATAATAATCATCAGAATCAAAATAATAACAATAATGAATCAAATTTATTATTGACTCATTCGACGACAGATGGCGACACAAGATCGTTGAATTTATTAGACTCACAAACATCCGATTCGAATGTTGATAATCGACAACAACAACAACTACAACATCCATGTCATTCGATTGTTCAATTAAAACAACAATATCCTGATCCAACGACCGTTCATTTTAATCATGCATTTATGATTGAAACAACCGATATTTAAACATTGTTTTCTTTTTTCGTAGTTGTTGTTGTTGTTGTTGTTATTGAAGATGTTTTTTTATCACTATGTGTGTGTGTTTTTTTTACTGTTAATTACTTTCAGGAAATGAGTATACCGATATTAAGAAAAAATTTTCGTTCCACACACCCGGTATCTTTCACCGATATGACGGTCATCATCATCATCATCATCATTACATTAATATCAATAATACAAATATAATAAATTTTATACGGTTAATATCCTGCGATCAAGAGACTTATCTTTTTTATAATCCAACAAACAAAAAAAAACAAAGAAAAAAACATGGCAAGAAACAATAACAATAAGAATTTTTCACATCATCATCATCATCTCGTATACAACCGACAAACAAACAAACAAAAACCCATAGGAATTCTCCAATATCCTCTATCTCTCATGACAAAACAACAAACAATACACAATACACTATGTATACAACAACAACAACAACAAAAAACATACCACACACACACACAAGAATTATATAGATTAACAGAATTTTTTTTTCATTCTTCATTTTTTTTTCTTTTTTTTTTTGATTTTCATCTCAATATCGTTATACCACAAACATTATTATATTCTTGAACATGCCAAGTGTTTTTTTTCTGTCTATCTCTCTCTCTCTCTCTATGTGTGTGTGTGTGTGGGTGGATTCTCGTGAAAATAATAATAATAATGATGATGTTGATGTTGTTGTTGTTGGTGATAATAAAGATGATCATAATAATAATTGCTGTTATATTGTATCCACACATCCAGAGACATTATATATTTTGAAACAAAAAAAAAATAGCTTGACATTCGATATTTTCGTTTCGTTTTTTTTTATTTTTTATTTTCTTGGTATAATATTCTCGAAGCGGGCGGTCCTTTTTGTGTTGTTGTTGTTGTTGAAAAATGGGCGTTCCAACCTGTCAACCTCATCGTCATCATCACCAGTATCATCATCTTTCGATCCATCAGAATTCCAAAAATGATGATGCTGATGATGATGATGATGATGATATATGATAAACGAACAGTTTGTTAAATCAAGAAAAAATAAAAAATCAATAATTTCATCATTTTTTTTTCATTCAATGGAAAATAAATTTCCGAAAAATAATTTCATTTAAATTTCACATCATCATTCATTCATTCATTCATCTTGGAAAATGATAAATTTTCAATCTTTTTTTTTCAATTAATATTTTCTTGAACATGCCGGATACTGCCATTCTATTATATTCGTGTATATACGATTGTTGGTGGTGGTGGGCAGCCTAACTAACAGTCATGGTATTTACGCATCATAAATCTATACGCTCACATATTACAAATGATGATGATCGGCATAGAAAGAAAGAACAAAAAAAAAAATCATAACATGGGTCGAATAAAAAGATTTTCTGGATTCAGTTTTTTTTTCACTCATCATATATAATATGATGATCCATTTTCAGGATTCTGTTTTTATTTTTTCGTCTTTTACAGCGTTTCTAGTCGTCGTTATTATTATTATTGTTGTTGTTGTTGTTGTTGTTTCACATTCAAGTTGACCGAGAGAATATTTTTGTTGTTGTTGTTGTTGTTGTTGTTATTACTGCATTCACTAAATCCATGCACCATATGTGTATGGGGTGAAGATGAATCCTTAAAGAAAATGAAATGAAATGAAAATAAACTGAAATTGATGGTGAGGATAAAAAAAAATTTCTCTTTATCTATTGTACAAACATAATTTATGTTGACATAATCACACTGAACAACAACAACAACAACAACAAAAAATGATGATCCAATTTCAATTCTGGTCACTATATATGACTGACTGAATGACCATTGGATGGCCATCATCATCATCATCATCACTAACTGTTCATAAAGTGGTTCATATTCTGATTTTATTCTACAGCAAACAATAACAAATGTCATAGTATTGCATTCATGCAAATATATCTTCAAAAAAAAAATGTTCATATTGTCAAACACGAAAAGAAGTGTCAGAAAGCAAAAACAAAAACAACAACAACAACAACAAAAAAATCATGTGGTTTCTAGAACCAGCGAAATAAACAAATGTCCAGTGTCAGTTAGTGTGTGTGTGTATGAATGTCATTCATTCATTCATTCATGTGTTGTTTGATTTTGGCAAAGTTTTTACCAAGTTTCTTGTTCATTTTCTCTCTCTCTCTCTGCAATAGTTTCATGTTACTTTTTTTTTCTTTACCCAATTACACACACATACACACACACACACAGTAGTTTATAATGTCGTTAATTTTAACTGTATGATGAAAAATGATATCTGAAACTTGTCCACATAAATCTGTGATGGCTACTTTTTTGAAACTTTGGATTTTTATTCGATTCTGAAACAAAAAAAACTTTCCCTCTGTGTGTGTTGACAATGATGATCATCATTGATATATCAATTGGTCAATTGTTCGATCAAATCAGAGTTGTTGATCGATCGACATGATCAATATGATTGATTGATTGATTAACCGATTAAATTCGATGAAAAAAAAATTCTGATCAAATTCAATGAATTTTTTTTTACTGACAAACAAACAAACAAACAAAAAAAAGTTTCCCCAAAACAATCACAATTGTTATGGCCAGTAATTTCTGTCTATTTTTTTTCTTCAATTCCCATCACTTTCAATGACAATAAACAAAAAGAATTGAATTCTCGGGTTTTTTTTTAAAAAATGAATGAATGATTGAATGTAAAGAAATACGATCACAATTGATTTGAATAATTACCTTTCATTAAAAATCGAATTCAATTGTATGATGACGATGTGATAATAATAATAATAATAATAATAATTACATTTAATGACGGAACAATCAAACAAAATAACGACATTGTCTTTCTATTGATGATGATGACAAACAAACAAATGGTCAACCTCATTACAAAAAAAACAAAAACAAAAACAAAATAAACATTCGAAATAATGAAAGCCAACAATTCCTGTCGGAATAGTTTCCAATGAGAAACCAATCAGCCAAGAATCACAATTTATTTCTTTTTTTTGTTTGTTTGTTTGAAATTGAAACTTATTGTTACAAAATTTTTATCCGAAAAATAAATAATAAATGAAAAGGAATAGAATGGAAATGGAAATGGATTTTTTTTCTGAAAATAGGTAATTGGTTGTCAAACTGCTTATACAACAAATACAATGAGAACGAGAAAATTATCTTTTTTTTGAAATGTGACGGAAAAAAAAATTTTTTTTATTATTATTATTAATTAATCGAAAAGAATCGAAATAATAATTTTTTTTTGTTCTTTTCAGAATGTGTAATTATATAATTATGACAATATATTGATTTTGTGATCACAATTTTTTTGTTTGCTTTCTAGTTGTTTTGCTACATTTTGGATTTCATCGTATTTTTTTTTTTTTTTTGGTATTTCAATTCTATGATAATGATGATGATGACGATGATGATGATGTTATTGATTCATTCACACACACACACGCTGATTCAATGGATTCTTTGTTTATGTGTTGATTTAATGTTAACATTTTTCAACATCTTCTTTAGATTGAATTGGTTGTTGTTGATCATCACCATTATTATTTTTATTAATGGATGGTGGTGGTGGTGTCGACGAAGATGATGTTGATGATGATGATAAATCTCCATTACTAACATATGCATTATTTGTATAGCCAATGTTATTATTATTATTGGTCACATTCTTTAATGCTGATGATTTATCTTGTTGTTGTTGTGTTGTTGCCAATTGATCTAATGAACCGGTTGTTGCTGTTGATATATTATTGTTAATGTGTAAATGGCCATCACCACCATTCGTCATCATCATCATTGTTGTTGATTTTTCATTCGATGATTGTTGTACATGTTCAACATCGAAAAATATTTTTCCTTGACTCCAATTCAATATGTTCACACATGGACATTCTACCATACAATAGAATAGATATGCAAGTAATAATGTGAACATAACATCGATGGCAAAATTTTGCAACTAAAAAAATAAAAACAAAACAAAAATAATCATTAATTCAGTCATTAGGGTCAATATAAAAAAAAATCAAGAATCGATGGCATTCTCGGAACATTTATATTTACCATCATTGAATCGGTCATTGATTGGACATCTTTAGTGGAGAATATACGATAGAAAACGATCAATATATGTACCATAAAATATGAATAAGCAAGACGAGAGATTGATCGTAATGGTGACCAATCTAAGAGTCGATTGAATAAACCTATTGAAACAAAAGAACAAAGAAAAAAAACAAATGATGAATCGTTTGAGCATTGTTTTTTTTCAAGTTTTCGTTCTTTTTTTTGAAATTGTTTTACACTTACTACAACGATTCGATGCAATCAAAAAGAATATACCGGTAAAACCAACTGAACCAAGGAAACGTATCAATGTATACCATGTTAATGATAATATCAATGATGGTGGTCGATCTAGACGCCAGAATACATTGTTCACTGCTATCGATATCTGTATCAATATGAATGAAACAACCAATACAGTGGTTTCAATTTCAAAACGTAATAATATTTTAAAATCGACTAGAAGATAGCCAGCCATGATGCCCATTAGAAAACAACCGATATAAGCTTGCGTTCCATAACGATACCATGAATGTGATAGTATTGTTTCATATAGGGTTTCAAATTCCAGAAAATGTACATCCGGTTTTATACCAAACACAATGAATGGTAATAAATTCATTAGAAAACCAATAATTATGATTGACATGAAAAAAATGTATGCACCACGTTTGCTTAGCTGATAGGCAATATAAACAATTATCGGTGCAATAACCAATAATTGTATTAATGCAGATGTCATCCATGTTGGTGGATTACACTAGATTTAATGAAAAATTTCGTATAAATCAACAAAAACAACAAAATAATTGAATGTGGAATGTAACTTACCATCGGTAATATTGGTGAATGACGGCCACCCATTGAACCCATTTGTACATTATAATTTGAAATGAATAATAATCCATTCAATACAATTTGTGGATTAAGACAACCATCTAACCATGACATTCCATTTTCCCATACTGGTGCACGATTCATAACCGGTAATAGATAGATGAAAAACACTGAACCAATATAAGTAGCAGCAAATTGTGCCCATAAACGTGCAACATAAAGTAGATAATTATTCTTTGTGAATGATCCTTTCAATTTTTGATGAATATTAAAACCAACCACTAGGCCACTAATTATAAATATCGGTTCAAATGGTAATGTTGTACGGAACCAAGTATAACGATCACTACGCATTGCTAATGCCGGATATGTTGTGAATATACGTTTCAATGAAACAAAGCCAATTGTTGATTGTAGATTGAAATAATTATAAAGATGTATATAGATCATGAATAAAAATTTCATCGAATCTAATGAACTAAAACGTGAATGTTTCAATAAACTACGACTATTTGTAATCATTGAGAATGAATAAAGAAATAAATTCGGTTTCATAATCAAATCATGTTGAAACATAACATTTCCAAGTTTTAGATTATTCTTTGCTGTTGTACGATCATAATTAATATTGTAGAATTCAATGATTGTACAAAGTATGACGAATGCAACCAATGCTGTGATCAATGTTCTATAAATGGAAAATCAAAATTAGGAATACACACACAAGAAAAAACTTACGCAGCAACAAGTTGATGTGGCTTAAATTTAACTGGATCATCAATTTTATAACATTTAGGTCCCAATTGTAATGGCATACGAAAAATTGGATAAGTTACTGTGATTGAAGGAATGAAATAAATTAAAATTTAAATCCAATCACACACACACACATGCAGAGCTAATGGCATGAAACTTACAATTTTGTATAAGATTTTCAATTTCATATTGTTTACAAAGATGTGGTATACAAAGGCCAGCACGATAAATTGTACCATTGGTCATCTGAAGTAATTCAATCAATTTATATGGCGTAAACAGGTTGTGTAGACGAAAATTTCGTAGATATTTTTTCATTTTCATAAACCATGGATGATTAACATCGACCACTTGTTTCAATTCCTCCAAATTATTTACAACTGGATAAGGTATTTTCACTTCCAACATACAATATTGTGATTTTACAGTTAAACCGGTTGAAGAACTCTGTGGTGATTCCAATTCAAAACATTCATCCCATTCACCAAAACTGGAAAATTTTCCATGTAATGTACCGGATTCGGGAAATCTTCCACGTACATCCAAAACTATAGTTTGGTCAAAAAAATAGCCATTGGATAAACAAAATGACATTGCAAAAATAATACATACATCGATATGCCCATGTTTCATAGCCACGAAAACCGCTAACACCTTGAAAATAGGATGCAAAACATTCCGGTTGTACGGTTACATCTAAACCAGTGACTAGACCAAGTAATTTTTCCCATGTTTCTCTTGATGGTAAATAATATTGATCCAAAATTTCATATGCCGAAACAACACGTGATATTGTTTCATTCATATGATTTGTTGTCAATTCATATGGTATATAACGGCCTTGTTCACGTAGCTGTCTCATTTGATCAACAATATTCAATTTACCGGATTTTAACATTGTTTCATCATCATCATCAACATCGGCCCATGGATCATCTTCATCTTCATCTTCTTCGTCAGCAGCAGCAGTTGATTTCGATTTTTCAGGTTCCGATGATGATTCATCCGAAGAATTCATTTCAATTGTTGTTGGAAATGTTGTTGTCGATGTTGATACTTGTCTTGATGATCGAGATAATTCTCCCATTTCGGTACTATCAACAGGTTTTTCATCATGATGATGATGATGATTATGATCTTCTCCATCGTCAAGATGAATTTCATCCAAAGTTGTCGTTGTTAAAATATCATCAGTTTTATCATCTGTTTTTGATGATGATCGGCTTATTCTATGTAAAGACGGTGATGAACGAATTCTTCGATTATTAGCATCGATCATCATCATCATCGATATAATCATCAATGTTATGATTAACAATGATGATAATAATTTTGTCGATTTCATTGTAAATTTTTAAACGATTAAAAAAACAAAAACAAAAAAAAATTATTCCAAAAATCCGTTTTGAATGCCGAAGCAATGATGAATGAATGAATGAATGCTTAAATGTTGAAAAGAAGTTTTTTCTTCGAATTTTACAGATTTTTTTTATTGGTACAAGTCTGATAATGTATCACATAAAATAACACATTAATATTCAATATTTCAATATCTTCACGGAATATTTAATTAACAAAGATCTGGATATCGATAAAATACAAACACACACAGTTAATTAATTCAAACAGCAACAGCAACAACAACAACAACAACGATCATCAAGAATTTTTCATCGAACTAATCGGTTTCTATTAGCTATTTGGTTTTTTTTGCTGCTCAATGATGATGATCATCATTATGAATGGTGAGAAGCAAATTTCTCTTTGGTTGTTTGTTGTTTATTATTATTGTTGCTGTTGCTGTTGTTGTTAATAACACGCAAAAAAATCATATCAAATTAATTGAATCAAATTGAATGGAATTACAGAAAAAAAGTACACACCAACATGGAAAAAGAAAAAGGCAGACACACATCTAGATTAATTTTTTTGAAAAATAAAATTCATGGTCACCCAGAAATTATATTGAATCAAGAAGTAAAGATAAAAATTTCTGTTTTTCTTTCTGAATTGATTGATGATCATTGGAATGATGATGATACTGATGATGATTATGATTTTAGATACAACAATATCAATCGTAAATCAATTTGAAGGATAATCAATAAATTTGGTTTGTTTCTCTGATTTCGAATGTCTTTTTTTTTAATTTTTTTACCATTTATGACAATTGTGACGGCTTTATTGGTTGAAAACTGCACCGGATGTCCACACGTACAGCACACACACACACACCACAAACAGTAAACGAGGAGGAAATCAATCTTTCCTGTTGGAGAGTATTTCCGCTTTTGAATTTTATTTATTTTTCATTCAATTGATTGGTGGCTTATTATAACGATATTTTTTAATGTGGACATTAGGTTTCCGGTATTTAGATATGAAATGATGGTAATCATGATAAACAGAAATTTACTAAAATAAAACTAAACAAAAATTGTTGTTCATGATGATGATGATTGAAGATTTGATTTAATGACTAAATTAGAATAATTAATCACACATATTGACAAATTTTGGCCATTGACCATTATTTTTATCAATATGATAAAGAATTGCACAACGGAACAACAATCGATATTATCACACACATACACAGATATCACTATAGTGAAACCAGATAAATTCGAATAGTCAAAACAAAATTCACTTGTTGTTTTTTACCAAACCCACACACACACACAAAAACAACAACATAAACTTACTTTTCGGGAGCAGAAATGAACAAAAAAAAATTATCCAATTGGCAACAAACAACAAATGATGAAATGAAATAGTGAAATAGAAATCCCGAAATTTGGGAAAAAAAATTTCCTTGTTGTTGTCGTCGTATTCGTTTTAGTTTTCGTTGTTTACTACATTATGGAACATAAGCAAAGAAAAAAAAATGAAGAGAGAAAAAGACCAGACCAAAGCCAAAAGAAAGAGAAAGTCTGCTGTTGAGACGAATGGAACGTTGATTGGTAAATTGGTTTTTTCTTTTCTTTTCTTTCTTTTTTTTTTAAAAAAAAACATTGAAGAAATGTTGAAAAAATTTTCAGATTTTTCCCTTCCAATAAAGATTCATGATGATGGTGAATGTTGGCGATGACGATGATAATAACGTAGAACGACGATGATCCAGTCCTTTTTTTTCAAGTTGGTGATGATGATGATGATGATGATGATGGATTTTTTTTGTTTGTTTGTTTGTGAAAATTTTGTCTTTCTCTCTATGTTTTTAAATGATGATGAATGAAAATAAAAGAGAAAGTCTTGTAAAAGAAAAAAGCGGCTGTAAAGATTTTTCACTGGACTCTATCAGTGTGTGTGTGTGTGTGTGTATGTGGATTTCGTTGAAAACTTTCCCTCGTTCGTTTTGTGTTATACTACCACTTAGTCAATGTGTGTACGAGTGTACGAGTGTTATACAATATATACAGATTCTCTTTTTCATTTCAAGAAAAAAAAAAAAAAATTTTTTCCCGTTTTACAAATTATCAAACGAACAAAAAAAAACAACTTGATTTTTAATAACAAAAAAAAAAAAAAAAAAAAAATGAAATGAAATGAAAGAAAATCTTACTTGTTGTCGTTGTCGATGCTGATGATTATATTGAATGAACAAAATTTGTTCAGACAAAATACACTTTGAGAGATGTGAAAATAAATCAATCTCATCATCAATAAATATGATTTTTATTTTTCTGCATCATCATATCTCTGGTTTGATTTTAGTTTTTTTTTTTATATACATCTTTCTTTTAATAATTATAATGCCGAAGCCGCTTTTACATTGAAGAAAATATATAAATACATGATGATGATGATCATTGGATCATTGAATGAAAAAAAGTTACCAAACTTGTTGCATTGGTCATACACACACACACACACACACTATACGCATGATAAAATGTTTTGGGCTGAAAACCCAAAAAAAAAAGCTTAGATATGATTTGGTATGTATCGATTTGTGGCTGGCCCATATCCAAAATTGATCTAAATCAAAATCCCAAAGAGCTGTATGGATGAATTATATTATTTACATCTTCAATAGCTACCTTTATTTTTTTCGTAATCATTATTGTTTGCAATTTTTTTTCTTTTCTTATTTTTCTTTACGTGTTTCACATCATCATCAATTACAAAACGTATTTTTTTTTTCGTTTTTCGTTTGGTGGCCCCCCGTCGAACTAAACAAAACAAGGAGAAAGTGATGATCATCATGATGATGGTCATCATGTTGATGTGTGTGTGTGTGTGTGAGTGCGTTTGTGTGTGTGTGTGTGTGTGTGTGCGTGATGGTCACACATATCGCAGATGAAACAGGTTTTTGTATTCAACATAAGACAAGAACGAAAAACCAATCGAATATTTTGAACACACAGAGTATGAGAGAGAGAGGGAGATCCTATTTGGACATAAATGGAAATTTTGAATTTTGAAGATTTCTGTCTTTTTTTTTCTACGTTTGACGAAAACAGATAAGCAAAAGTTTCATACAATTTGATAATGATGGCGATTATTGATTGATTGACGTTATTTTCGATTTGATTTGATCAGTTTTTCATCATCATCATAATAATTAATGGTTAATGATTTGAATTTGAAATGAAATGAAAAAACAAAAAATTCTTGCTTAATCATTGATCAATCAATCCTTTATACAAAATATACAAAACAATTACATTAAAAGGAAGAAATCCAAGACAAATTCGTTTATCAACGCAAATTATGATCATGGTCAATATTTATTTTTTTTTCTTCGTTACCTTTCTGAATTTCAAATGAATGAATCAATTAATGGATTGATAATTTGATAATTTTTTTTTTCATTCATTCATTCATTCGATCTACAGAATATGTGTGGATTATACCGGCCAGAATATTTATTCTTGCATTGAAATTCTTGAGTAAATAAATGAAAATCATCAATCGATCGATGGTCTTTTTTTTCTTGGTTTTTTTCCAGAAAAAAGGTGTTAAAAAAATGCTGTGTGTGTGTGTGTATTCTTTTTCGACTTTATCATCATTCAATCATGTTTTTGTTGTTGAAATTTATCACAAGTCAATGGAAATAAAATAACCCACAATTCGCAGTAACAAACAAATGACCGATAATTTTTTTTTTCTCCAGTACATCGAAATCTGGAAACATATGATGATAGAGAGAGATGCATATATTGCGAATTTCAATATTATTTTTGTTTTTGTTTTTTTGCCGCAGATAAATAAATAAACAAATAACACCTGACAACAACAAAACAATAAAACATTCCAAACATGAAACCGAAATTTAACAAAAAAAAACGTCAAGAAAAAAAATATTTCAAGAAAATGGAGAAAAAAAATACGAAGGTAATAACATTCAAATATCCTTCATTGGAAATTTGAAAAAGAAGAAGAAGAAGAAAAAAAAAATTCTTATCATTCTTATCGTTGTCGTCGCTGTCATTGCACATATGATGGCAATGATAATGATGATGATGATCATCATTGACCATGAATGCTAACATCAAATAAACCAATAATGATGATGGCGATGGCGATGATAGTGATCGATTTTTTTTTCCTGTTATAAAATTTCATTGAAATGGAAGAAAAATATTCCAGCATAAATATTCGCCATTATCAATGGATGTACTTAAAGTATATTTAAAATAAAAAAAAATTTGTAACGATGTTTTTGAACCTACAACATTTCGAACGTTTTAAATCATTCGATTCGATCATTGAAAATAAAATCCTGAATTGGGGGTGACAAACTATTTTTTTTTCCATTGAATTGAAATTGAAATTGTTGTTTGGAATCAAAAAAAAAAAAAAATTGGTTTCTTAAAAATCATTGATCATCACCCTTGTGATTGTATGATTTCACAGGAATATCTCGTAATCAAAAATTTTTTTTTTGTTTATTTTTTTTCTCATTGAAAGAATGATGATAAGCGGCTTGGTTTTTTTTTGTTTTTCTTTTGGATAACTAGAAGAAAAAAAACATTAACAACAACAACAAAAAATAAACAACAAAAACAAACGTCATTTATTTTTTTTTCAAAAATCGTCATCATCATCAAATATAAAGTTGTTGTTGTTGTTGTTGTTTTTTTTTCGTTTGTTTGTTTGATAAATCATTTTTTTTTGTTGTTGTTGTTGTCGCATTTATTTTCATCATTCATGATAAATGAAGAATCATAAATTTAACCAGTGGTGATGATGATGATGATTATGATCAATGTACGATAGATGTGCAATCCATTTGGGTTTCCAGTTAAACAGAGAAAAAAAACAGGGATAAAATCAAACAAAAATTATTATTATTGGTGATGATAAATATATATTCAATGTACCAACAACCAACAAACGAATGCGAAATTTTTTTTTTTTTTTTTTTTGAAAAGGATTGGCTATCAATTTTGTGTTTTTATCAGTTTTTTTATGCATTCTGTCAATTTTTTTGTTGAATAATTCTTTTGAATTGAATGATGGAAAAAAATCTTCAACACAGAAAAAAAAACCCAATTTCATTTGAAAAACATTTTTTTCTCAAGAATTAAAAAACAAACAAATAATCAGAAAGAAAATTATTTTTTTTTTTGGTAAGAGCGCGAGAATCAAAAAAAAAAATTCGAATCAAAACAATCGATACAATCGATACCATCATAACGATACAGTAAAAATCGAATGTAAAAAAAGAAAAAAAAAATATTTCCAATTCGAAATGCATAGAAAACAGAAAAAATTTGCCAATAATACCAATATGTGTTAATATGATCTATAGACATCAATTGATAAATAATATTGTGATGAACAAAAATCGAAATCAATCAATGACAGATAAATAATCGATACATACACATTGACATGGAAAAGAAAATTAAAAGAAAGAAAAAAAAATAAAATTGTTACCAAATTACCGACCATGGTAACGCAACAAAAAAAATTGATTAATTTCTTTATATATTCGAAAATAAAACATGTATATATCAAATAAGACATATGATAATCAACTGAAAAAAATCGAATAATACAGGATCAATGTATCTTTATATATAATGATAAAAATCAATCAATCGATATTGTGTGTGTGTGTATTTTTTTTGGTAAAAGAAAAAATCGGCTAATCAGTAATAGATTGAATGAATAAATTCGATTGAATTTGATTGCCATTGTTGTTGCTGTTCAAAATTCATTCATTTGTTTAATCAATTTTTTTTCACAAATTTATTTATTCGAAAATTTTTATTGCAATATTTCAATGTCATCGTCTCCATGACATGATTCTATGTCGTAGAAAATCACGCCCGTAATGATGATCTACATATGATCGGCCGAAAACGATAACAAAAATGACCAACAACGAATCGATTCGTGACAAATTTTACATTTATTTCCATCATCATCATCATCATCATCAACATCATTTCAATCATGCGTCAATAATCAATGATAAATGTCAATGAAATCATAAATTGTGATAAAAAAAAATTCGGGATTAAATAAATTATAAGCAGAAAAAAAAGAACAAAATCGATTCACCACAATCATCATCATCGAGTTCGACATTTCGAAATTATCAAATATTTTTCTCTCCCAATGAGTTTATTGTTGTGATACTCTAAAGTTCTGACAATCGGCCATTTCATTTTATAATTTGCATAATTTTCCAGATTCTTGTTTTCAAAAAAGCCAGAAAAAAAAACGATTCCATCAACGTCATCATCATCATATGTACGGCCGAATCATTTGGATCATTCATCATTTTCAACATTTTTCTAAAGATTCAGAATCAAAACAAAAAAGTCTTTATAAATAATTTTTTTCACAAATCACATTTCATTTCATTGTGGCTCATTTGTCACATAAATTCTCTTGTTGTTGCTGTTCGTTGGTTCTTCAACATCTTTTTTTTCGTGTCTGTTTTGAATTTTATTCAATTTTCTCACATCATCATTAATCACCATTTCTTTTTTTTTGGTTTCATTTTTTAAATGTCAACATCTTGAAGATACATAGAGCAGAATAATGTCATCATCGAAATCATCAATCCAAATAATATTTGATCATCTAAATCATTTTATACGATTCATGCCAAATTTATCGCTAATATTAACACCATTATTATTATTACCAATATTGGTTATCAATGAACAATCAACAGATGAATTGAAATGTTTATATTTAATCATTGTAATGGCCATATTATGGTCATTGAATCCGATACCATTACCAATAACATCAATGTTACCGATTGTAATGTTACCATTGTTAGGATTAGCAACCACAGAAATTGCATGCGGTGCATATCTTCGTGCAAATAATATGCTATTTCTTGGCTGTTTAACATTAGCATTAGCAATTGAAAAATCAAATTTTCATCAACGTATAGCATTAAAAGTATTGTCCAGTTGTCAGACACAATTTCAATGGATGTTATTAGGTTTTATGATGACAACAATGTTTTTTTCTATGTGGATCGTATCCACTGCAACCGTTGCAATGATGTTACCGATTATGGATGAAATATTTCGCAATATTTTTGCATCAATCGATTCAATACGTAATGAACAAAAACAGAATGACCAAAAGACCAATGGAAACGCTGTCTGTTGTTGTTGCCATAATGATAATGATAATGATGATGATAGAATTGATGTAAAAATCGATAATGATAATAATAAAATTGACAATTCCGATGATGAAGAAGAATTAATCAAATTAATGGCCCGAAAAGAACAAATCTGTAAATTATTCTATCTTTGTATTGCATATTCAGCAACAATCGGTGGTGTCAGCACATTAACATCGAATGGACCAAATCTTATTATGAAAGATATTCTAGAAAAGTAGGTTCATATTTTCCGGAAATTTTCTTTATTTATTTATTATTTTTCTATAATTTACGGAAATTTCTATTTTATCATTTTCACAACAAAAATAATAAACCATTAAATTTAGTCATTATCATAATCAAGATCCAGTTGATTATGCAAGCTATCTATTATTTTCAACACCGGTTAGCATCATTATATGTTTGGCTGTTTGGTTTATATTTTCAACAATTTATTTCAGGTATTTTTGTAGTTGAAATAAGAAATAAAAAATCAAATGGTGTTTTTCTTTCTTTTTTTTTATTGCAACACAGAAATGTATCAATATCCCGAAAACGACAATTATTTCTACGTAAACATATTACAGAAAAATATCATCGTCTTGGATCAATGACGTAATTGAAATGAAATTGATTTTATACAATTGGGATAATGTTTTGTTTTTTTTTTCGTTTTCTTAAAACTATAGTTTTCATGAATGGGCCGTTGTTATTGTATTCATTTTTATGATTCTATTATATACATTCTATAAACCACCATTATTACCCGGTTGGTCACAATTGTTTCCCGTACAACGGACACCAAAATTAGCATCAGCAGCTATATTATGTGTAATAATTTTGTTTCTAATACCAAATCGTCCACAATGGAATCCAAATCTACAACAAGATGCATTATTGGATTGGCATACAATGCAAACAAAATTAGAATGGAGTGTACTTATCATACGTGGTGGTGGATTTGCATTAGCCGATGCTGTTGAGGTATAATAATAATGATGTCATTTTTATTCATGTACCATATAACGATTCTGTTTTTTTTCTATTTCTTTAACAAATCATCAAAATAAGTCTTCTGGTCTTTCTAAATTGGTCGGTATGCATTTATCTCGGCTGGGCACCATTCTACCTGTATCGACTTTAATTGGATTCATATCAATCATAGCCAATATGGTTATTGAAGTGATGCGTACATCCGCTACTGCCAGTATAATGATACCTGTAGCAATAAAATTATCGGAAAATCTTCAAATAAATCCATTGAAAATTATTCTACCATTAACAGCATCATGTGCATATGCATTCATATCACCGGTTGGTACTACGTCGAATACATTGATATTTTATCATGCTAAAATGTCGATCAAAGATATGGTTAGTGAAAATTTTTGAATTAATTAAATTTCAATTTCAATTTTTTTCTTTCGATTATCCTTAGATTATTCCCGGTTTAATTGCTAAAATTATATCCATATCAATGTTATTGCTCAATACATGGCTTTTTGGTAATTTTTATTTTGCCATCGATGATTCAAATCCATTATGGACATTAATCAACAACAACAACATTGATGATAATGATGAAATTGTACAAAATTTTCATTCAAATTTCAATCATCATAATATGGATCTCATCTATCCATTGGGTGTATTCGATAATAGTACCACCACCACTACTACAATCATCACCACAGAATAATAGGTTTTTTTAGAACAATTTTAATTTCAATTTTGTGATCATCATCTATTCATTCATTCATTCATTCATCGTGCCGCATCATGATAAATTGACAACAAAATAAAACATGATAATTGAATCATAATAAACTTTTATATGCACACACGTCGTACATACATAATCAATTGTGTTTTTGGGTCAAAATAATTGACAACAGAAATGATGCTCATTGAATTCGGAAATTGTCCGTTGTTGTTACCGTTGTTTACAGAAACGGAAATTTGAATGATAATAATATGAGATGTTCATTAAAGGACAATATGGACAACATGTCTAACGATTCTCCATGACAACAACAACAACAACAACGCATGTGGATTGATAATTTCGATTTTTCGTTATCTTGTCATAAATATCTGACAAAAACAAATTAAGATTGTAAATTGATTGTGTGTACGTGTGTGTGTGTGTGTGTGTGTGTATGTTCAAAATGAAATCTAGGTTTACAAGGTTTAAGCCACTTGATTGAAAATGATGATGATGATGATGATAAAACAAAAACGAAATTGATAAATTATTTGCTAATAGTGTATGTATGTTGATAGCATATATCTTATCATCAAATGTGAAATAAAAAATGATGGAAATAAAACTGGTTTAATTTCCATTAAATTGTAAATTATTTAGTGTTGTAATTGTACTATTAGTGTTCAATAGAAAATAGGTTCAATTTAACATTTTAGAAAAAAAAACAATGATCATACCAACAATAAATATATCGACATTAATCCTATTACAATGGATATTATTATCAATGATAATTTATTCATTAATTTCATTATTAAAATGGTTACATTTTAAATGGAATCGATTCGATTGTTTTCATAAACAATCGATACCATATCCACAATCATCATTTTGGTTTGGTAATCTACAAGAATATCAACAAAATCCATATGAAACATTGAATAAATGGTGTCAACAATATGGTCAATGTTTTGGCTTTTTTCATTGTGATTGTCCAATATTAGTGATTAATGATCGTGATGCTGTACAGGAATTACTCGTTAAACAAGGATCAAAATTTCCTAATCGTCAAAAAAGTAATATCGAATTAGAACCATTTAAATCATCATTATTACATCTAAAAGGCATGATTGATTTGATTTTAATTTAATTTGAATTTTTTAATTAATTTTCATAAATTAATCGATTCATCGTAATAGATAAATCATGGCGTCATTCACGTCGAGTACTAACGCCACCATTTACGGCACATAAAATCGCAATGGATTCAACTCGTCAGGCAATCAATTTGTCTGTAAAACGGTTATTAGATTCTATGGAAAAAAAATTATCGAAAATCAATAATAATGATAATGATAATGATAATCAATTGAATATTACACAACATATGAATTCAATTACATTGGATGTGATATGTCGTTTAGCATTCAATATGAATGATACTGATGTACATGATGATTATTCAGAATTTCGTCAAATGGTTGTTGATTTTATGCAAAAAACAGAGAATCCAAATCTTCGAATTATTGAATATTTTCCAATATTTTCAAGGTTGTTTAAATTTTTATACTACATGTTTGGTAATGGGAAAATTATTACGAACAATCACGGATAATCTTCATGAAGAGATTGCTAAATATTATCAAGAAAAAATTCGTAATCATTTTGATAAACAAAATCGAAATAATCATAATGATGATGATGATGAACGAAAAAAACGTAAAGTAAACATGTTGGATTTTATGATCGAACAACAAGAATTGGGTAATATCGATGAACAACAGCTAATCGGTAATGCAGTGGTCATATTGTTGGCTGGTTATGAAACCACTGCCACTGGATTATCATTTACATTATATCTTTTAGCTAAATATCCAGAATGGCAAGAAAAATTACGTGAACAAATAATGACAAATTTTGATAATGATAAAAATGATGATTATTGTCAATTTGATCAGAATCGCCAAGGAATTATTGGATCGTATCTGGTATGAATCATTACGGCTATATCCACCGGTTATTTCATTCATAACACGACGATTAGAAACTGGTGTTGATGAATGTTTTATTGAAAGTTTAAATCTAACGATCACAAAAGAAATGACCATTATGGTGCCTACATGGTCATTACATCATAATGAAAAATATTGGCCTCGACCAAATCATTTTGATCCATATCGACAAGATCTACCTATACCTGGTGTGGTAACATCAGTAAAGAATACCGCATTTCAAGCATTTGGTAGTGGTCCACGTAATTGTATCGGCGGCAATTTAGCCATATCTGAATCAAGAGCCGTTATTACAGCATTATTGCGACATTATCGTTTTGATTTGATTGATGAAAATAATCCTGAAACAGATTCAAATACTGGATTATTGAAACTTTGTTGTCCAACAGTAATCATACATCCATTGAAAAATATCAGACTTCGTGTGACAAAAATTTGAATTTTTTATCATTCAAAAAAAATGATCATTTTTAGTTTATTCATGTTTTTTCTTTCAAAAAATCAACTGTTTCATTAATCAACAGGTAGAAAACATAGCCCATACCAACAAAACAGCCAAAATAATGATGAATGTAAGAGCGAAAACAAAAACGGAAATTCCCATTCAATAATCGATTGAATGTCAAAATATAAATTTAATCAATGGTTAAAGTTTTAAATCGACAACAACAACAACAACAAAATGAAAAAAAATCTACACACACACACATCAATTTGATATTTCAAAATGAATAAAAAAAATCATGTTTAGAATTCCGACGACAAAATAACAATCTTTATTTCATTTTTTGTTACAAATTGTTTTTTTTCATGTAACGAATTTCCATTCTCCAATGAGATTCATTTAATTTCATTTTAGCAAAAAAAAGAAAAGAATACACGATGGAATTTCATTGATGATGATGACGATGATCCAACAACAACAACAACAACAAGAACAACAATTGGATTGAAAAATATTCTGAAATTATAAAATTTGATGGAAAAAAAAATTTCGTGGTTATCACACACACACACACACACAACGATTCGTTCAAATTCCGGACAAATATTCTTTAACCGAATTTTGTTGTTGTTGTTGTCGTCGTTTGTTTGTTTGTTTGTTTGCTAAAAAATTCTTTTCTCAATAAATTTTTCAAAAAGTAAAAAAAAAGTTTAAAAATTCTGGCCGACAAAAAAAAATTCTGCCTATTCTCTGTGTGTGTGTAATGTAGAGGATTGTTATGAACAGACTATAAGAATCTTGAACTTGAATGAATGGAAAATTCATGACCATAATGTAATCATCAATGGATGATGATGATGATGATGATGATGATCATTACAACCGCGCACACACGAACAAAGTACCAAATAATTTTTTTTTTTTTTTGAAGATTTTGAGATGAAAATTTTTTTATTTGCTAAAAAATAAAAATAAAAAAGCCGGAACACCATCTCAATTTTAAACTGCTAAAATTGATCATTTTCAATTCTATAAATGCTGCTACTGTAGCCAACCACCGCCACTACCACCACCACCACCACCATCACATTTTTAAGCAAAAAAACACATCATCCAATATATTGTATGGATAAAAACTTAACATGATGCGGCAAAAAAAAAAAAAAAAAAAAATGAAATTCTCGTTCACCCGAATATTCAGTAATGTGCATGCGTCAACAAACAGACACACACAGAATCCGTAATAAGTATATTATATAACATCTCTTCAATGGGCCATGAACCTGTCTGTGTATTATGTTATGTGTATCCAACAAATAACGCAACACGGCGGTAGTGGTTAAAACTTGACTACGAGAAAAAAAAACGTCCCTGGCCTATAGATTTTTTTTTCTGTAATTCAAAATCAGGATTCATTCATTTAATTTTTTTTTCTTTTTTTTTCTGATAAAAAAAAATCAGCCCCAGAAAAAAAAGAAACCGAAAACGAAATTTTGTTTATGAATCTCGAAGATTTTGGCCCAAAAACAGTTCCAGTTAGTCACTATAGTTGGTTGAGATTATTAAAAAAAAAATCTTGCCTTCTTTTTCTAGCTATTATCTCCCTCTTTTTATTTTTGATTAGCAATGAAATCTTTATTTTCAAAGATGAAATAAAAACAAACTAGAAATTCTTTCAATCTTGGAATTTGATTTTACTACTACTACTACTACTACTACTACTACTACTGCCTTTTTTCATTTCTTTTCTCAATCACATAATCTTTATCTGCTTGGAACAGAATCTATTCATTCATACATTATATACCAATATATATATATTATTACGTCGGCAGTTTCAATTTTTATATTATTTCACACAATTGTGTGAAAAAAACCGGAAAAAAATTTTATTCCATGAATGAATGAAAACCAATAACCGGGGGTATTCGGGTTATTGCTGATGCTCATTTTTTTTTATGATCACGACCATTATCATCATCATCATCATTGTGTAATCATCATGATTATATGATTCCTAAGTAATAATGGCCATAATAATGTATATAATATAAAATCATATAATGCAAAAATTATATGGACAATTTTATATTGATTTTCAATCACTATATTTGTTCCGATTTGATAATAGAAAAATAAAAACAAAACAAAACAAAAACAGAATGCCAAATCAGAATTTATCATCAACACATCTATATCTAAAATATATAATGGGCAAATAAACAAATGATGAAATGAAAATTATGATATGATATATTAATATATAAAATAATCGTGCGTATAAATACTCTGAATGTTTGATGCTTACTTTTTGTTGTTGTTGTTGTTATTCTTTCTGTTATTATTATTTATCTATTATATTTACTACTGATGCTGCGTCGTTCGAATTCGGTTTTTTTTTCAATATATAATTCTTTTTTTTTTTTGCTACTACACATTACCATTGATTCTTGAATTTTTTTATATTTTTTTTTTGTTTTGTTTTGTTGTTGATGTTGTTGGCCGCTCTGAACTATATTAGATTCTTATTCTTCTTCTTCAAGCTCCACGTTTGTTGTTAGTTGTTAGTTGTGGTGGTGGTGGTGGTGGTTTTTGGATGTTATGTGTCATAAACAGCCGCATCATCTGTGTGTGTGTGTGTAGATTCCATTATTCACATAGACATTCATTCTTGAAATTCAATGAGTTTTTCTTTTTCTTTTTTTTTACTGGTTCCAGAAATAGTTTCAAGAGTTGTGTATATGTGTATGTGTGTGTGTGTATGTTTGTTTGTTTGAGCATCCTTTGACTCCTTCACATATCATCATCATTCTGGAACATCTAAATGGATGGGTGGTAGAAGTAACACAAACTCACATTTTTTTTTTGATAATAGAAATAGCATCAACTAGGACATTTGTCTCTATAAAAAACAATCATACCTACCGTTCCAACAAAAAAAAAAAAAAAAAAAAAACGTTATACCACCACCCACCACCACTGTATTGAAAAAATATAGAATGTGAAATAGAAAAAAAAACACTCCAAAGAGAAATACCATCATCACTAAATAAAGAAGAAGAAGAAAAAAAAATTCGGACATTCGAATCAGATTCTTTCGTTCGGGTTCTAGGTTTTTTTTTCACTATAACCGAAACGAGTAAATGAAGAAAAAAAAATAATCTAATGACAAGAATCACGAAATAACATCAGCTTTTTTTTTCTTCTCATCAAATTCATCAATCTATTCTCATTTCGTCGTCGTCGTCGTTGTCGTTGTTGTTGTTGTTGTTGTTGTTGATGTTGATGTTTGATTGATTGATTGGTGTTTCCCCGTTTTACTGTTTTTTCGTCTTCTTCTCTTCATTTTTTGCTTCAATATTCGATTTTTTTTCCAATATCAAAATCAAAATAAAATGAAAAAAAAATTAAAACCAATTTCATCACTCATCATTGAATTCTACTCGTGTTTGTGTACATGAATCGAATGAATCAAATTCAAAATCTTTTTTTAGGTCGAAATTGATGCCCTCAAAAAAAAAAAAAATTATACATCAAATCACACAAAATGTCAAATGTTTTTTTGTTTTGTTTAAATTCTCATAGTTGAATGATCTGTCGTGATTATCAATTGTTGTTTAGTGTGTTTTTTGGTTCAAGTTTTTTTTTGAATCATTTTCTTCTTTATGAATATGTGTTAACTAATGTATTACGTGTAATTTGCTATTCACCACCTTTTTTTTTGGGATCTTCGATGATGGTTTGTCTTCGATCAAACAATCGATCGATGAGTGGACCATGCATCGACGTCAATTTGATTTTTTTTTCTCAAATCAAATGGATAATTTTAATGAAAACAAAAGTGCAATGCTACACTCCTACACTTAATCATTTTCAAGTGATTTCTTCTCTCAATCATTCATTTTGAGTCATTTTTTTCTTGTTTGTTTCGGCTATTGTGCCAATGTGTTATATGTTTCCAACCAACCAACCGGTCCAAAAAAAAAAATAATAATTATTCGACTCTTTATATGTGTGTGTGATCGATGTTTGTTTATTGATTGATAAATAAATAAATTTAGCTATACCACAATAACAGCAACAAAAAACAAAAATCAATAAACCATTCACGATTGTTGTTGATCTTTGTATGCCCAAATGGGTAATAAGATATCGTAAGTTTTATTTGAATAATTTTAATTTTCTTTTTATAATTCCATTTCCTCCTGGTCATCATCATATTATTATTATTGTATTATAATAAAGATGTGCCAATTGTAATGGCAAACCATCATCAGCTGTAGCAGGACATCATCATCATCATCATCCAACATCAAGTAGTACAGGTGGCGGCGGTGGTACATCATCATCATCAGCAACAACAATTGGTATTACCGGTTCAAACGTGGCTCGTTCACAGCAATACGCACATCATTATCACCAGGTTTTATCATCTAGTGGTGGTGGTGGTGTTGCTATCGTATCTGGGAGTGGTGGTGGCGGCGGCGGCGGTGGTGGTGTTGGCACCGCTAGTCATCATGGTGCACCAATGTCCAACATATTAAATGCTGGTCGTTCAAATCATATATTACGATTATGGGCTGAAGTATTCCATGTATCAGCATCATCCGGTGCTGTACGTTGGAATCAAGTTAGCGATGATCTTGTACCTGTTACTGTTTCATTCATAAATGGTCGTTATCATATCACTGCATTTAATTCACGTGTTGAAAAAGTATTAGATTGTTGGCTACAATCAAATAAATTGGGACAAGCATCCAGTTGTTTTATCTATTGGAAAGATAATGTATGTAAATGGAACCACTATCATCATCATCATCATCATCAACAACATTAATCTATTGATTCAATTATTTTTTTAGGTTTCGGGTGATACATGGGGTCTGAATTTTACATCACCAGCTGATGCACGTGCATTTCGTGAATGTATACAATCTGGTACAGTACAATTACAGACCGGTTCTGGACCAAAACGTGCCGAATCTTCCTATAGCCTTCGTGCTGCTGCTACTGGTACTGGTGGTGGTAATCAAGATGAATCATCTACACATCAATCAACACAACAACAACAACAACAACAACCGCATGGACGTCAAAGTAAAGCTGGTTCTGGTGCACATTTAACAACAAAATATTATTCTAATCGTACTGCCATATCGACACCAAATTCACCATCAAAACGGCGATTACAGCAACAACAAGTTGAACAATTGCAACAACAAGCTTATGGTCAACAACAACAACAACAACCTCAATGTACATGTGATTGTTTAACGGCCGAAATGTTACATAAACAAAGAAATGGCCGTATACGTTATGCAAATTTTACTCGTCAAGATAGTGGTGGTACAACTCAATCATCTAGATCTGATGGTTCATTAGTACGTCGTCAGCATGAACGTCAACAACAATATTATCGGTATGTTTTTTTTTTTTGTTTTCTTGAAATTGAATTCTGAATTTTGGTTTTTTTGAAAAATTTATTTATTTAGTAGTGCACATCAACGTTCGATTGATGAACATTATAGAAATCGTGTTTCAACAACACCTAGTCAACAATTATCTCGTACATTGGGACCAGCAGCATCATCATCACATCGTCATAGTCGTGTACAACCGATGGAAAGTAATCAACAATCACAACGTATTCAAATGACCGGTAGTGGTCATCAACAAGCGGATAATTATCCAACTTCCATACAGAATGGTGGCTATATTCAGATACAGCATCAAAAAGCAATAGTTCATAGTAGCGGTAAACAAATTCAACAACAACAGCAAGATCAACAACAAGGTATCCAGGATCAGCAACAACAGCAACCATCAAGTCGTCCACAATCACAAGCTCAAGCATCACAAACACAGCAATTAGTATCGACAGCAACAACAACAGATGATTTAGTGGAAACAACAGGAACAGCCCCAACAAATATTTCACAACAACAACAACAAAAACGTACATCAACACGGCCAAAATCATTGGTTTCCGGTACAATCGGTAATAGTATAGATAATAATGAAACACGTCGTGATCGTACTCATCGATCATTAGAAGGACGACGACGCTCATTAGAACGTATGCAATGTGTTGATTTGACCGATTCATCACCAACAATACCAATAAGAGATAATTCTAATAATCGTGATCTAATCGATAATGATCATCGGCCTTCAGCTGCTCAATTAGAAGAATATGAACGTGAATTACGTCGTCGATTATTACATGGTGGTGATTCAACCGGTGGTACTGGTGGTACCAATAATGATGCCTTGGAAACATTTGAAACATTATTAAAAGAATCAATGGATGATGTTGCAAATCTAATGCGTGAAGTACAACATGAATTGACATTGATACGTGCCGAAGAGAAACGTTATCAATCACAATCAACACAATCATTACATCGTATTGCATCGGCAGCAAATCTATATGGTGGACCTGGTTCATTACATGGTGCTGGTGTTCGTTCACCAATACCACAATTTGATACAATGTCAATCGATGGTCAATTACCATTTTTGCCTTCATTTGCAAGCTCATTAGCACAAGCATCATCTGCTTATCATCATCATCAATTACAACAACAGCAGCAACAACAATATCAATCATGGGATCGTTTAGCTGCCGGTTATTTAACATCATCAGAAATATCTGATGATGATCGTGCATCATTAACAACGGCTATTTCAGATGATGAAGATATTATCGCTTGTTCGGCTGCTGCTACCGGTAGTGATCGTTATTTAATCAATCATCATCATACCACACATACACATCATCAACCATCACCTAAAACACAATTAAATCCTCGACATCAATCAAGACATCATTCACAATCATCATCATCATCAACTGTTGCCATTTCATTTGAATGTCTTGGTTCGGTACGAAAATCGGGTTTTTTATCCGTTAAAAAATGGCTTATACGTAAACGACATAGTCTAGAATTGGCACGTAAACGTGGCTGGAAAGGTTATTGGGTTTGTCTAAAAGGAACAACATTATTATTCTATAGTTGTGATGCAAATATGGTGAATCCAACACAAAATGTTGAACAACAACATCAATCAACTGGACAACAGCAACAGCCAAAAAGTGGCCAATCAAGTACAAGTGAATTAACACCAAAACATTTAATATTTGTTGATGAGTGTCTAGTACAACCGGTACCGGAACATCCACGTCGTGACAATGTATTCTGTCTTTCAACTTCATTCGGTGATGCCTATCTATTTGATGCTACCTCTTTACCTGAACGTGATCAATGGATACAGGTAATACATACAGCTTGTGCTGCACAAATTGCACGAAATTCTGGTCGTTGTACAATATCACATTATCTTGTTGAACAATATCAACGTATTGAACAATTTGTTGAACAAGATTATCAACAACGACAGGAAGCTGAAATATTATTAACATGTTGTACGGATGAGAAACAAAAACAACAGCTAATTAATCATGTATTTATGGTGGAGGAGAAAATTGAACGTAATCGAATTGAGATATTTCGTTTGAAATCATATTTTGCTGCGTAAGTAGATTGTTTTGTTGTTTGATTTTAAATAAAAAATTTATGAAATTCTATCATATTCAAATAATTAGCCTAACCAATGATGAAGGACCAAACCCAAAGACATTATTATCACAATCATCAAGACGTACGAAAGCTCAATTGAATCGTATCGGTGTATTTACTGTATCATCACTTCATGGTAAGCAGATTTATTCGTTTCATTATCGTTCAAAATTAATATATTTAAAATATTTCCATTTAAATAGCATTCAATTGTGCCAAAAATTCACAAACCAGTGTAGAAAAATCATTACATCGACAAAATTCTTTTGGTGGTAGTGGTGGTGGTGGTTCTATTTCACCCGTTATACCACCTTCAAATGATTCGGCTATAGTATTGCATCGTGAAATGCATTATTCACCTAATCATCAGCGTACAACACCAGTAATTATTGATGGTCAACCGACAACGACAACAACAACTGGAAATGTAACACCATTATCACGTGTACAATTAACAATCATATTGATGACTGGTGAACAACGTACTATGGAAGTGCCACAAACATGGATTAGTGAACAATTATTATCCGATATATTTGGTCCTGGTCCTGAATCACGTGAATATTTTCTCCGTTGCTCAGAAACCGGTACAATATTGTATCGTAATGATCTTGTTGCCAATTATTCTAATCATACATTAATGATTACGCCAAAGGTAAAAGGATTTTTTTCTGGTTAATTATTTCAATTATATTTATTTTATGTGGAAAATTTTTTTTCTTACAATCCATATAGCTTCTATTCACTATTGATTTAGTTCGAGAATCAAATGAAATGCTATTCGGATTTTCAGTCGAATCAGAGTTATATCAAAATATTCTTCGTGTATTCGTTATGCGTGTTGAACCGTAAGTTTAAAGTTTTAAGTTTGAATCTTTCAATTCTTTTAATTCTGATGTGATTCTTAGAAATTCAATTGCCGCAATGCATGGTCTTTGTCGTCATGATGAAATAATGGTCATCAATGGTGCATTAGTACAAGAATTGGATATGATGTTTGTTGAATCGATCCTACAGGAAGAGCTTACACTTTGTCTTATGATAAGGTTAGTGTGATGATTTAATCATTATTAATTTTTTTTACAAATTAATTTTTTTCTGGAAAAAAAAGATCAGCACGTTTAGATGTTCCTACACAAGGACAAGCCATATTAAAAGTACAGCCATCAAATGATATAGCAGGTAAAACATTACAACCGGTAATAACCCAACAACAATTATTAGCACATCCTGGTGGTGGTAGTGGTGTTGGTGGTGGATCAAGTTTTGATAATGAAAAAACACCATCAGTAACAGATGATCTAATCGAATCATTAGTATGTCCACCACCACCTAGTACAGATTTTTCACAGCTAATATTATCGGATATACAATTATCGAAATATATTGTACCAAAAGTAGATCATTTTCTACCTACATCCGAAAATTTAACATCAATGAATGTGATTCATCAACAACAGCAACAATCATCGATAACTGATTCAACAACCGGTGCATTATTAGCAACAGCCGATAGTTATGATCATCAAGGTGATGATGATCGCTATATTTCATTAGCTAATGCAACAGCAGCAATAACAACAACCAGTCCATCACAAGACAATCAACATTTACAACAATTATTACAACAAACAATGATTAGTGATGAACAAATTGTTAGCGATATAGATTGTCAACAATTATTGATTACCGATACTGGTCCACCATTAAGTGAAGCAATACAATCGGCATTAAATCAATGCCATGTTGATTTAACCGGTGAAATTGGTGGTCAACAACAATCACAACAACAGCAACAACAACTGCCACTACCACCATTGCCATCAATTTCTACATCATTATCATCGGCATCATCACAATTATCATCGAATAATGCCAGTACCAGTATAAAACATATGGAAAAATTAATACGTGAATTATTGGATACTGAAATGAATTTCTGTCAATCATTAAAACAATTAGTGGAATTATATCTTGAGCCATTATCACAGAATAATTTTCTTACAGTAACCGATATAAAAGTATTATTCGGATCAATTTTAAAAGTGATTGATGCACAGAATGAATTCCGTTCAGAATTGACTGAAGTTGGTGAACATATCCTTGGTGATTGTGAATTATTATTGAAAAAATGTCAAACATTCACTACTACTTCTGGTGGTAATAATCAACAACAAGAACCAACTGTCAATGAATTGGGTGTTGGTTATATTGCCGATTGTTTTGCTAAACATTCAAAAAATTTTCGAGATTATTCAGTGAGTAAAAATTGTCTTTTGATTTATTAGAAAAAAAATTTAAATTCTTATTTATTCATTCATAGACATTTTGTGCCTCACATGCACGTGCAGTTAAATTAATGGCACAGGAAAAAACGGCCGTACACGAATGGTTACAGAAACAATCTAATGGTCAGATATCACAATCATTAGAATCATATCTAATACGACCAATACAACGTGTATTAAAATATCCACTATTATTGGGACAAATGAAGGCATTATGTTCGAAAGGGACGGCAAATTATTCCAAATTAGAAGATGCAATTAAAGATCTGGAAAAAGGTAAGCCATTTTTTGATTGAATTGAATTGAATTGAATAGATTGATTAATTAAAATGAAAATTTAATAGTTGCCGAACATATAAATGAAATGCAACGTATACAAGAAGAATATGGTGCTATTTTTGAACATTTAGCACGTAATCATACACGTATGGCCACTAATACGAATGGTCCTGCAGCGATTAATACATTAGGACAGAATGGACATATTGTTGATCTATCACCACCGGCATTGAAACATGTAAGTTCAAGTTTTCATTTTTAAAAATTTCAAATTCATTTTTTGCTTAATTCTAATTCCTACTGATGCTATTACTTATTATATATAAACGCTTATGTAATCATGTGGCTGCCGAATAATAATGATGAACAATTTCAATGTCATTTTCTGCTTCATGCTTAATATTCCAACAAAAAAAAAAAAAATATTGGCTTTTGCATTCAATAATAATACCAGTATGGAAATGTTGATTGGATAAATTCAATGGAATTTTTGGGCAAAAATTGTCGTAAAGGTGTTGAATGGAGTTCAATTTGTTTTGTTTTCAGTCAATGTGTTGTATTTCTATGCAAAGAAACAATACGACAACGGAAACGAATGCCAACAGCCAAATCGATTGATGTGGAAATAATTCGCCATCAGGTATTAATACCTGTGATTGAAGTACAAGTACGTGCATGTCCACAGAATGATCAATCATCAAATGAAACGGATTATAAATGGGAATTGATACAATTGAAAATGAATGCCGGTAAACGTTCGGAAAAGATTTATCGTTTAAGTAATAAGTAAGTTTGTTGGTTTGTTTTTTTAAATCGATTTTTTATTTTCAAATTCTTTATTGATTACCACAGAACAAGTGATGAACGTAATGAATTTCTTCGTGTTATACGGCAAATTATCCGTGAAGATGTACGTCGTATGAATGTTACTGTTAATATATCATTATCATCATCATCAGCAGCTGCTGCGATTGGATCAACTGGAAAATTTCGTCATAATAATGATAAACAACAATCAAAAAATAAATCATCCGATTCAGCAACAACAACAACATCGGCAAAAAATCGAATGTCATCATCATCGAAAGGAATGTTGATGATGAAATCAAATGTTCAACAACAACAAAAAAATGATGATCAACATCAACATCATCAACACCAACATCACCAACATCATCATCATCATCATCATAAAGTGCCTTGTGGTTTATGTGGTAAAGAAATTGCATTAGGTCATCATCAACGACAACCTAAAGAACAATTAACAACAACAACAACAACTATGCGACAAGATTCAAGCTCAACAACATCTCATTAATTCTGAATTCAATATATGTGTTTCTGTGTGTGTGTGAATTATGTGTTTATTTACATTATGATGATGATAATGATGATGATGAGGATTGATAAAATTCTACACGATGTGTTTTTAAATCATCACATCTCTCGTTTTTTAATCAGTAATATATACCTGTTTTAAAAAAAATTAGAAAAAGATTTATCAGTTTTCATCTTTATTATACAAAAACATTTTTTCAACAACAACAACATCATCAATAACATTAAAAAATGCATAAATGAAGAAGGAATGAAAAAGATTATTGCAAAACAAAAGAAAATTTTCAACAACAAACAAACAAAAAAAATTTGCTCAAATTATTTTATCTCATCATTATCATTATTATTATTATTATACTATATATATCACCGATTGGCCATTGATGAAATCATCAATCAACTCTAATTATTATTATTATTATTATACCAATTAAGGATAACAAATGGATTTTTTTTCGCTTCTTTTTTTCGTATCATCATCATCATTATTATTATTATATTTTTTTTTCTCAAACAAAATAACTCCATTTACCAGAAACACATACGATTCGTATTTTTGAATGATTCCAAAAAGTGTCATCACTGCTTCAAAATGTTCGATCGATATATCGATCTTTTCATCATCATCATCATCATTATTGATTCAATTCTTGATGCTCAACTTTTTTTTCCAAACAAATTCTTTCTCTTTTTTCTGGTCTGATTCCCAGATTCATTTTCAAAAAAAATACATTTGCTTGTCATTATCGTTCCAGAATCATTCATTCATTCATTTCATCGAACACTTTTTTTCTCACTCATTGATTTTCTTAACATTATATTTCATTCAATCGTTACATTTCATTTTCATTATTTTTTTGTTGTTGTTGTTGCTCAATTTATTTGACGGAAATTCCGGAAATGAAAATATTATTATTATACACCAACACAAATGTATACAAGTATGTGTGTGGGTGTGTGGGTGTGTTTGTGTGTTAAAAATGATTCAATGATTGATTATGGCCACGTGCACATACATACACCACCAACACATCCCTTCTCAATGATCAAATGCACCAATGTTCATTTAAAACAACACCACCAACCAATCATTACAGAATTCGAATTCGTAAAAATTGATTCGATTTTTTTCTTTGAAATTTTTTGTTTTCAAAATTCGTTCATTTTCATTCGAAAAAAACATAAATACACAACATACAAGCACAATGAAAAACTTTTTCTGATCAACTTTTTTTTTTGCTATTTCTGATCAATATCAAAAAATGATTGGAGTTGAGAATATGTGGCAGAAAAAGAAATCGATTTTCGAAAAAAAAACTTTTTTTTTCAATTTCTTTTCAACTTATATCGAGTATCATCACATATTCGAATGCCAAAAATGAATGATTTCCGGAGAGTAAGTGAGAGAGAGAGAGAGAGAGAGAGAGAAAGACGAAAAAAAAGTTTTTCCACATCATTCGATATTAGAGATGCAGGGAATGAATGAGAAATCTTTTAATCTCATTCAACAAAATGATTGGACTTTTTTTGGACTCGAGCCTCACCGGCGGCTGGTTTGTGTGACAAACTTTGAAATCAAACTTTTTTCTTTTTTTTTGCCGAAAAAAATAAACATCAACAATGATGAAAACAGACTGGTTAATGTGAAAAATTTATTTACTTTTTTTTCGCATTGAATTTTCAATTTTGAATTTCGATTTTTTCTTTTTTCTT